>NC_138518.1:68011224-68186224 GCF_000230855.2 Cajanus cajan
GACTTAATTTTGCATATATTTGTTTAAAGATAATAAACCTTGATTGTGTTGAGTTGACAAAGACTTGTGAAATAATATTTTGTTTATAATTATTTAAAGATAGTGAAACTTATCATCTTAATCAAAACTAAAAGTAATATTCATAGTTTAGAAGAACTAATATAAAATATATGTTTTTTTTACATCATTCCATTTATGTTTTTATGCAAAAAAAAATATATTAAATTTTTGCATAGTCTAAATTTGACTTCTCCTCTGGTATTTGTGTTAATTTCACAAACTTTACTAAAAGATGTAAGATTTATGTTTATCACCTTATTTACAACACTCTATTTATGTGTTTATGCGGAAAAAAAATATTAAATTTTTGTATAGGCACAATTTAACTTTCCCTCATGAATTTGTCTTAACTTGACAAACTTTATTAAAAGATGTATTGATTTTATATAAATACAACTTTTCTTGTGTTTATGCAAAACAAAAATATTGAATTTTTTGTATAGGTACAATTTAACTTTCCCTCATGGATTATTATTTTTATATATAGGTATAAATACTAATTTTCTTTTGAGAATGTTCTCACATGTTCCAATTGTGATGAAATTGATGTACAACAAATTAAGATTAATAGTCTGTCTATATACAAATTTAAAATAACTTTTATGAATTCTCTAAAATTAATTATTTTATTTTGGAAATAAAGTTTAAAAAAACTTAAATGGTTGTATCTAAACAAATTTCAAAAAGATTAAGAGTTTGTTTATATATAAGTTTAAAATAATTTTTAAGATTTTTCTAAAATCAAATATTTTTTAGTTAATAATTTTTAAAAATACATAAATCCACCGCCGATAATAGTGACTATTCTCCTCGCTACCTTGGAGGTACTTTAAAATGTGAGATAGCTAGTCCCAAGATTTAACGCCACTGCATACACAAGGCAGGATTCGAACCCCTGACCTGCGTTTGAGAATACAAAATGATAGTAGTTAAGACTTTTCTTTCTCATTCACAAATCCATCTTTGTTTATGCTTCTAAGTATTGGTTTATTCATACTTTAAAATTATTTTCCTACTAAAAAGGAGAAAAAATATATAACACGACACAAATGAATGAATAAAAGTTTTATGCTTACTTTTATATATTAAGCGTTTAAATTTGAATTTTGTTTTTAAACATATTCTTAACTTTAATTTCTTAACTATTTTTTTTCAATATATTATTTTTATCCTTATTTTTATATTAAAGTTTAGAAATTTTTAAAGAAATTGTCAATAAATTTATATTATAGTATAAATTATTTATTATAAATCTAAAATACAATTTTTAATAATTTTAAAAAAATATATTAATTTATTACAAGTTTTAATTATAGAAAGATAAATATTTATCCATTTTTTTACATAAACCAAACACTAGTTAAGAAACTACATAAAAAATAGAAAGAACTAGATTTTTTTTCTTTCTATTCTCATGTTCAGTTTTTCATTTTTTGACATAAATTGTCATCTTCACTTAAAATAGAGAATTAATGAAAAGAGTAGAGTTTGAAGTAGATACCTTTATTTTCTCACGTACACACCAGAAGCGCACATGTGCTGTCACTAAATTCAAATCCCTTGCAACTCTTGTAACGGCTACTTTTTTCTTCCTCCTCTATCCCTCTCACTCACTCTCGAGTCTCAACCCAAACCCCACTTTCTCTCCTCTGCAACTATGCTCCCAAAAAATGCAATCTTTCGGTGTCGGGACGCTCCTTCTTCCGCAGATCTCCCTAAAGCCTTCAAAAAACCCAGACCCACTCGCAAGCACAAACCCCCCAAGGACACTCCTTTCAAGACCCCCTGGCCCCCCAAACCCCCTAACCCCCTCAAGCGCAAACTTTCCGACCATTCACTTCCCACAGCCTCCGATTCTGGTGTCAAGGTCAGCAACATTCGCCATTTTTACTTTTTTTTTCTTTCTTTTCTCTGTTCATTTATTTACAATTTTAATATTCTGCTTTCTAGGTTATTGTCAGGATGAGGCCTGCGTGTGAAGACATGGACCACGGAGATTCTATAGTTCAGAGGATTTCCAGTGATTCCTTGTCCATCAACGGTCAGAGTTTCACATTTGATTCCGTAGCCCACACCAACGCTACTCAGGCATGATTGGAAGTTTATTACTATTTTGAACTCGCTGTTCTCTGTGTCTCTATGGTGATTTCATTGCATTCCTGTTTTGTTCTCCAGTTAGATATTTTCGAGCTTGTTGGGGCGCCTCTTGTTGAAAATTGCTTGGCTGGATTCAATAGTTCTGTATTCGCATATGGGCAGGTTTCTTTCAATTTTTCATTGTGCGGTTATGTTGTCTTGTTACTCATACTCGTTGTTAATTGTATTGGTTTTTTGAAATTTTGGGTAGACTGGGAGTGGGAAGACTTATACCATGTGGGGTCCCGCCAATGCTTTGTCAGATGACGATTCAGCAAATGACCAGCAAGGCCTCGCGCCTCGTGTTTTTGAAAGACTCTTTGCTCGCATAAATGAAGTATGCATAGTACTAATCCCGGTTAAATCCTTTGATGGTTATATGAACTTTGTCGTGATTCTGAATCGCTGATTGTTGTGTTTCGTGCGCAGGAGCAAATTAAGCATTATGACAAGGAAGTCAAGTATCAGTGCCGCTGCTCTTTTCTTGAGGTTGAATTGAATGACAGTTGATAATTTCTTTTTATGTTCCTCTTCTGCTTGACCTTGTTATCCGGTCCTTTTGATGCTTGAATTTGTTATGCTGCAGATATACAATGAGCAAATAACAGATCTATTAGATCCAAATCAAGGAAACCTACAGGTAAAATCTATGCTGTTATAGTTTTCCCTTCATCATGCTTAACTGGGTTATACTAGAATTGGTCTTTGGTTGCTTATTCAGATTAGAGAAGATGTCAAATCTGGTGTCTATGTTGATAATCTTACAGAGGAACAAGTCTGTTCGAAGACAGATGTGACTCAGCTTTTGATGAAGGTTTGCTTCCTCAGACTTGTATTAACTAGTGTTCTCTTTCTTCTATGACTCCAATTTAAGCATCCTGCTAAGTGCAATATCTAGCAATATGATTAGCCTTTGTAGAGCTACTCTTAGATTGCTGTACTGTAGCAAGTTAACTTTTGATGCTCTGAATGCATGGACAAACAAATGGTGAATATTCATGTCATTTATTGTGGAAAATTAAATTTTTGTGTCATGTATATATATTGAAGGCATTGAAGAGTAAAGGAAATCAAAACAAAATTCTATAGGAATTCATATAAAGTTGCTTATTTTAGTTTTTTTTATCAATATGATGGATATGTAATACAAAGTTGATCCTGTAAGATGCTTTTTATTTCCATTTCTTCTAGATACTACTAATTTGTTGGGGGGGGGGGTGGATTCCCACAATTCATGTCAGATAACTGTGTATGCTGTTACAAATAGACCCAACTAGGAAAATATCTGTTAAGACTCTTAAGAGGGAATAAGAATAGCCAAGTGAGTCAGCTTCCTTATTCAGGCCTTGTTAGTCAAAGTTAAAGCTGCTAGAGAAGTAGTTAGTTTGTTAGCTCTTGTATTGCGGAAGCAGAGGTGTAGGATATAAATAGAGGTAATAAAATGCAATTGAAGCAAATTGGTCAACCAGTTTTAGGCGGGAGAGACCAGGCTCTAAATTCTTAGGAACTTCTATTGTGAACTTCAAAAGATCCCAAGAGGCCTAACGCCTAACACATTCAAATTATATTTTTTTCTCTATATTTTAGGGCTCCAAATTTCGTAATTGCAATGATTTTCCTTTATTCTTTTCTCATTTTGTGTTTTTACTATTATATACCTTCCATTACACAGGGTTTGTTAAACAGGAGAATTGGTGCTACGAGTATCAATTCTGAAAGTTCACGTTCACATACTGTTTTTACTTGTGTGGTTGAATCTCGATGCAAGGTGATGCACTCTTCTCTCGTGGCTAGGAGATTGTTCAATAATATAGTTTTTAATTATATTAGAGAATTTTTTATTATGGATAGTATGTAGATAGGAAGGCCAGACATTTAACAATCTTTAACTAGACAAATTTTAGAAAAAAACAATGTTCTATATTGGAATATGAAAAACTAGCAACCTTGAATTTATGCTTTTCATTTCTCCTGTTTATCAAGAGAACTTCTGTTTGCCAGATATTTCTCTGCCTCACAATAGAATTTGTAAATAGAAGATGTATTGAAGTGAGTTCATATTTTCACTTTACAGAGCCCTGCAGATGGTGTAAGCAGATTTAGAACAAGCAAAATAAATCTTGTTGATCTAGCTGGGTCAGAACGGCAAAAATTAACAGGTGCAGCAGGAGACCGTTTGAAGGAAGCTGGCAATATTAATAGATCACTTTCACAGCTTGGGTATGGTTTAAAATGTGTTTCTATACATTGATATTTGATATCAGAGTTGAAATACAAATTACAATCAATCACAAATAATGAATAGCTTTAACTTTTGCGTACCATATTTAATGGAAAACATAAAGAAAAGATGAATTCAGCTTTAAGAATGGTCAATTGGCAGAAACTGAGAGCAAAATGGGAATCATGAATGTAGGATAATAGTCATGTGCTGAGTATTTTTCATGGGAAGGATGGAGGGTTAACATAGGGAGTTCATTGCTACAACAGAGAGAGAGAGAGAGAGAGAGAGAGAGTTAATTATAGAGCAATGGGAAGAAAAGGGTGAGGGTAGAAAATAATTTTAGTGAAATTTCAGTCACTGTGGGTTGCATTCTCAGTTCTGGAAATTGAGTGCTTTGTCATACTTGCTGAATTTCTTCTGGTATCCCTACTTTCATGATTTCATCCCAGAGATATCTACTGCTTTAGTGGAATCTATTCTACAATAGAAAATAAGCATGTCAGTAGTATTATGTCCTTCAATTACATTTGTCTAGTCATACTCAGACTTAACCAAAGCCTTGGATTCTAAAACTGATCTCAAGTTCATACTTAATGAATTCAAGACTTATCAACAATATCATTCACAGAAGGAATGCCTTTTGGCATTGACTTTTCAATAATAAAGGCATTTAATATTAAGGTAAACAGTATATCATCAAAGTCAACCTAGGTGCAAAATTATTGTTATACGAAAATCTTTTGATACCACTCTATTCATTCCATACACTGGTTGTTGCTCTGTCATATATATCCTCTTAGCTTTAATAATTGTAAAAAAAAAAGGTGCTTTCTTTTTATAAAGCCTTCCATAGGACTTCTTGTGGAACCCTGCCATAGATTTTTTTCTATATCAATGAAATTCGTTTGCTGGCCTCTATAAGCTTGTAGCCCTAACAAGTTTTGTTCAATGCAAGTTTTACATTATTCTATTAGTTTACATGAAAATGCTTGCCCACTGATGGAAGTGTTGGCAAAGCACATACTTTGCTCTAACAATTGCCTGTATGTAATTCAAAGCTGAAAATTACCATTTCTTACCATTTTTACTGATACATCATATTAATATCTTACGATGTGCTAAATTCTACTCATCCACTTTTCCAATTACTTACTGAGGTTAAATTGGACTGCAGGAATTTGATCAACATTCTTGCTGAAGTTTCTCAGACAGGAAAGCAACGGCATATACCATACAGAGATTCCAAGTTGACATTTTTACTGCAAGAGTCTCTTGGAGGAAATGCAAAATTAGCATTGGTTTGTGCTATTTCCCCAGCACAAAGGTAGATATCAACTACTAATGGTTTGAAATCTGTCTGGCTCTTGATGTATGCCGGATTTTTTCTCATGACATAACATTGCAGTTGTAGGAGTGAAACTTTTAGTACACTGAGATTTGCACAGCGTGTCAAAGCTATTAAGAATAAAGCAGTTGTTAATGAAGTAATGCATGATGATGTGAATCAATTGCGAGAGGTGATACGCCAACTCAGGGTAATATCTTTTCTACCATGATCACTCCTTTCTTTTTACCTGGCCAGTACATGAAATTTTTTCAAAAAAATTATAACTGTAAGAAATCTAACAGGATGAGCTGCATCGAGTTAAAGCAAATGGTTACAGTCCAAGTGATGGAAATGGAGTTCATTCAGCAGCTTTGATCCAAAGAAGTTTGAATTTATTGCAGTCTAGCCTCAATTACCCATTATCACTACCTCATGTCGATGATGATGGTGATGAAGAGATGGAGATTGATGAGGAAGGTGTTGAGGATCATGCTGTAGTTCTCCACAATTCAAATGGAGGTTTTGCTGGTTTTTCACCCATTAATGGATCTGTTGGTTCTCCTACTGCTGCAATGAATTGTGACACCCCTGCTAGCCTCAGCATAGTTCAATGCGAAACATCCCACATTCTCAAATCCCCAACTCCCGGTCTTTCACCACCAATCAGCAGCAGCAGGAAAAGTTTGAGGACCTCGTTAAAGCAGTCTCCTTCTGAGAATAATCATCATGGTGAAAGTGATTTAGGCACAAAAACTGTTAATCAGAAATGCATGTTTACTTCTCTGTCTAGTCAAACAGCTCCAAATTTCCATACTAAAACTGAAAATTTAGCAGCAAGCATCCACCATGGTCTTGAAATTATTGATAGCCACCGTAATGGTGCACCATTATTGAGTCTCTCATTGAGACCCAAAGATTCCAGGCTAAATTTTCCTGTGGACAAAGTTGATGTGGGAGTCCAGACTTTTCTTGATGATAGTGCCAAGATGGAAGACTATGCTATGTTTACCTGTAATAACTGCAAAAGCAGAATGCAGCTTGATGTCAATGAGATTGACAATAGCTCAAATGTGGAGGTGGTACCTATTAAATGTCCGGAGTCTACTGATAAGCCAAAGAGGCAAATTCTGAAAGTAAGTGTAAGGATCTCAGCTGCATTTTCTGGCTTAAATTCAATATATTACTTTTCATTTTTTATTCTACTATGATGTAGGCAGTAGAGAAGGTTTTGGCAGGATCCATAAGGAGAGAAATGGCACTTGAAGAGTTCTGTGCAAAGCAGACTTCTGAGATAATGCAGCTCAATTGCTTGGTAATTTTTTGTTTATTGACAACCGTCTGCAGGCATTGTTTTGTCTTGCATTGTGACTATTTTCAATCATATTTGTAGTTGCAAAAGTACAGGCATGAGAGAGAATGCAATGCCATAATAACACAGATAAGAGAAGATAAAATTATTCGCCTTCAGAACCTTATGGATGGTGTTTTATCCACCAAGGAGTTCATGGATGAAGAGCTGGTGTCCCTCACACATGAAAACAAGGTTGAAATAAGTTATTTTAAGGTTTTGTTTTTGTGATTACTATCTTTGATGCAATTATGCTTATATTTAGTACTTTCCTACTTTCAACATTAAACAGATTTTAAAGGAGAACCACGAGCATGATCTAGAAGCTCTGAAGATGAAGATAGAGTTAAAAAGAGTACAAGATGAGTTACAAGAGTATCAGAATTTTTACCAATTTGGGGAGAGGGAAGTGTTGATGGAAGAGATATGTAATTTAAGAAATCAGCTTCACTTTTACGTCGACTCTTCATCTACATCCACAACAAAGCAATATCCGCTATTGCAATTGACTAATTCATCTGAACCTAGTTCGGCAGCAAACCTCACTGCCATTCCAGGTTCAACAGAGGCCAGCACTGAGGCAAATGCAAATCCAGAATCAACTGAAGACAGTGCCAAAGTAAAACTTGAGCAAGAAAAAAGTCAATGGACCGAGGCAGAAAGCAGGTGGATTTCTCTAACCGAAAAACTGAGAGCTGAACTTGAAGCTAGCAAGTCACTAGCTGAAAAGAGGAAGCAGGAACTAGATACCGAGAGGAAGTGTGCCGAGGAACTGAATAAAACAATGCAAATGGCTATAGAGGGTCATGCTCGAATTTTAGAACAGTACGCTGATTTAGAAGAGAAACATATCCAATTGCTTGAAAGGCATAGACAGATCCAGGATGTAATTGATGATGTCAGGAAAGCAGCTTCCAGAGCAGGAGTAAAAGGTGCAGACTCTAA
Source organism: Cajanus cajan (assembly GCF_000230855.2). Classification (NCBI taxonomy): domain Eukaryota; kingdom Viridiplantae; phylum Streptophyta; class Magnoliopsida; order Fabales; family Fabaceae; genus Cajanus; species Cajanus cajan. The sequence goes on from NC_138518.1 coordinate 68,019,265, forward strand.
ATTCATAAATGCCCTTGCTGCAGAAATTTCAGCATTAAAAGCAGATAAAGAAAAAGAAAGGCAAATCATAATAGATGAAAATAGAGGTCTTCGGTCTCGATTGAAGGATACTGCTGAAGCAGTGCAAGCAGCAGGTGAACTTCTTGTGCGACTTAAAGAAGCAGAAGAAGGTTCCATTACCGCACAGGTATGTCATGAATAAATGTGTATTTTCTATTGATTTACTGACACTTGGTTCTTTCATCACCTAAATCCTAAATCAATATTGTCTAAATTTTTTATGCATGATCATCAGTATATTAAGTTCGTATTCTATAAAAAATTTCTAAGTGGAGTAAGTGACCTAGATTTACTTTCAGGTAAATGGATCTCTTTCCTACATCTAAGTTACCTATTCTTTTATGTTGAATTAATGAATTTGTTGCAAATTGTAAACCCATCTTAACGGGTTCATTCCATTAGAAGCAGGTCAATTTTATTTTGGTATAGTTGATGCATACATATTTTATTTTCCAAAGAGCTGGGTCAGCTTAGTTAACTATTTGAGTTTAACTCTGTAAGATGAAATTATTTGCAGAAGTGGGCGATGGATGCAGAGCAGGAAGCTGCAAAGGCCTACAAACAAATTGATAAATTGAAGAAAAAACACGAGAAGGAGATTACCGCACTTAATAAGCAGTATGCCAAAACACATTTGCCTAATGAAGAAATACAACCTACTTTTGATGACACCAAGGTGCCACAGAATGTTGATAGTCAATTTGAGTTATTTTGTAACGAAGAGGATAGTGAGCTTGCAAAATTGGCAGAACAGCCGTGGTTCTCTGGTTATGACACATGCAACATATAGATTAATCTTCCAGCTTGTGTTCATTCGTTCATATGATTTGTTCAATAACAAAAGCCTTATTCCACTGGGTGTTCATATGATGGTTTGTGTCTCAATTCTCTTCCTTGCACCAAAGCCTGTTTTGAATAGGCAGATTTAAGCCTACTATCTCGGGATTTTGGGTTGTTTATATTAAATCCTTCTGATAGCTTACGTTCGAGAACTGAGCAAGCATTTTTTTGCAGAAAATACTGAAAAAGATTTGCAAAGTCGTAACATGTTTCCGCATTAGTCTGCTGTGAGGTATCGATACCGTTTAGGACACGGGGTTTTTGAAATTAAAGAAGTACAATAATGAAGTATATTGACAAAAATTTCAATAATTTGAGCTAAAACCTCACATTTTTAAAAGTATGATTTTATTGTTGATCGTTTTCTCTTACCCTTTCACGTGTCATTGTTAGTTACTTCCTGTTTTGCAGTCGCTATCATTAAATGGATGGTTCTCTTGTATTAATATTGTTCATTTTACACTCATCTCCTTGGCAAATGGATTTGCCATTTATAACGCTTCCGAGGTTACATACTATCAATATATAAGCACGGTCTAACCCCCAAAGTGAATAAAACTTATTTTATACGCTTGAAGGAATATTTTGCTTATAAAAAATTTCCAATCAAACCAATGGGTTTGAACTAATTTTGATAACTATACTACGTAATCCTAGCAATAGTTTGAGCCCCATACACATTCAAAATGTCTCAGGTTTTCGAAACATCAGCACCATACAGGCCAATGGAGATTTACTAACCGATGAAAGTAGAAAACAGTCCTCAAAAATTGATTTACATGAAGGTATACCATTGGCATGTTCCCGAGGGCTTCTAAGTTTAATTGAAACAATTAAATATCTATGGGAAAACAGGAACACAATTCCAACCACAAGAAGTTTCAAAATTCTAATGTTTCAGTTAATCTCTCCCACATCCATCTCAGAATCATCCCCAAGTAAAGGATCCTCATAATCCAAGGTACCCCGCGGCTCAAACTGCACATGCAAGTCCTCCACATCAGAATCACCCTGATCCAAAACCAAACCAGCATGACCCTCCTCATCAGACCCATCACTGCATGTCTCAAACTTCTTCTTCCTCCCTCTATACCCCACAAGACCCAGAAGCTTCTCCTTCCACAGCACCAAGGGGCATTTCTCAATGAGCTCAGACCCCTCATAAGCCTCAGTTAAAAACACACTAAACCTCTTCCCCCTCTCCGACACATAGAAGATGCCACAATGCTTAAGCAGAAGCCTCATGAGCTTCTGAGGCATCACAAGCTCCCAACGAAAGTGAGTGAGATGATCAGTGACCAACCTCTTCTCAACAGTAAAACTAAGCAGTTCATGCATAACAGCAACAGCCCTCTTATCAAATTCCAAAGATCCAGCCTTTAGACCACGCGCATCAGCATAGGGAGACAAATAAGGCATCTCCTGAAAATTCTGAATCTTTTCTCTATAGTACCGATACACCCTCTTGTAATTCGCAGGGAATTTCAAAGGAAATGGAAGTGAAAGCACCCCTGGGGAGTTAATATTATCATTGGCTGTTTTTTCAGTTTCTTCAGTTACCCCTCTCACCACCTTTTTCTCCAACTCAGTGATTGCCCATTCAGGGTTCCAAGACACAAGCTCCAAAAACTCAACCCCATCAAAAGACTTCACAACCCTAAAAAGATGAGGATACCCGTGCACCCAACGGGCCCTGAAATCCAAAGGCAGCCCAAAATCTCTTCTGAAATGAGCGATCTTTTCCAAGGGGAGCTTTTTCTCGACCGACATCATGAGAAACCTCGTCACGTGTTCCGCGGCTTTGTCGGCGTGATCCTCGATGACCCTTTGTTGTTCTTCCATCAAGTTCTCGGCTTTGTGGGTCATGCCGCACCACAGCACTCCCTTGTGGTCCTTGTGGAGCTCGAAGAGGTTGGGCGTTTTGCGGAGGAAATCGGAGATTGGGTGTGGCTTGGGGAGGTTGATTTGTCTGCGGTGTTGCTCGAGGGAGCGAACGGGAATCACCATTTCGGGCTCTTGCTTGAGAAGCTCCATTAGGAAGATGATTTTGGAGGATATCTTCCATTTCTCGGTGGCCACTTCCAGGTCGTGAACACGCTTCTTCTTGCTCCTGTCTTGGACCCTCTTGCTCGTCGTCATCCATCGTACATGGTAACTCTGACCAACCCTTTTTAGACCTAACCACCGATTATCCGACATGCTTCTTCCCGTTACCTATGCCGAGGTTTGAAGGTCATTTGTTGCTGAGCCCAGCACCAATTTTGTTGGGCCTTGCAGGGTCCAGTATTCTGGATACAAGCTGCTACTATCGACCAATGTTAAATTATGTTACACTAACAAAAGATATAAACATATCACTAAGTTGATCAAGTTTGTCAATTCTATTATTCACAATCAAGTTACAATGTATTAAAAAAATTATTTAATGAATGTTAGTAAAATATTAAAAAATATATTACCAACATTCTTTAAATTTAGAACCAAACAACAACAATATAAATGAATACTATCTTCTTAATGATAACACTCAACATAAAAAAAAAAAAAAAAATCAAATTGAATGAAAATTTGAAAAGGATAAATTAACACACTAAGCCGGCGTTTCTAAATAATATGCACGAATTTCTTGATAAAGACAACATCGTAAACATGTGCTTTTGTATACAGATGTAGAACACAAACCCTTGATCTAGTCCACTTTTCTGAAAGGCTTATTAGTATAGTGAAACCATTCACACAGACAAAATCCCATTGAAAGATAATTTAAAGTTTTCAAATTTTATTTAAAAAAATAATAAAAAGGTACATAAACATACAACGAGGAATAGCTGGAAGATAAATTTTCACTGTTTCTAGAGCAAAGAATTTCCGAATATAACAAATACATCAAGAATAATAAATTTAAAAATATAGAACAAAATTGAGAATACAATTAATGCCTTAGAACCAGACACCAACAATCTAACTGAATACAATCTTGAACAAATTTGAAGTTTTTTCAAGCTAGCGTATGATAAAAGACATTCGAAAGATAAGAACATGTTATTAGTACTAAATTAATTGTGCGATGAGAATAAAAAAGAAGAGCACAGAATTGAAAAGAAAAAATGTTTATTATACAAGAAATATATATATAGTACACAATATGTGTGGTAATGAGTAATCAAGGCACCTCTAAACCATACATAACACCTGCATACTTGAGCATGCTATTTTGGTCTTGTGTCTGGAGATAGGTATCTTTAATCTTTAGAAAAGCATGTAAAGTGAGCAAACTATCCGATCCAGCTTGATGACTCTTTCCAATCATACGATCAAGGTTCAAAGACTTGCAAACACGGTCTAAACCGCCATAAAGATTAGGGCAAAACTTCAACAAGTGTTTAACATCGTACACTCTAACTCCAAAGAATTTTTTCACCACATGCAGAAACTGAACCAAATTCTGAGGCAAAGGCCGGCCAGTGAGCGCCTTCAACAAGTACCCAAAATCATAAGCGCCATGGAAAGTAATCCAGTGAATGTTGTTGTTACACGCAAGCCCAGAACGCATCATGAGTGCAGCAAAATGCGCAGTGTGAATTCCAAATCTGCGATTCTTTTCAAAATCGATACCTTGACGACGGAGAAGGTCGATGGAATCAGGCGCGTGAAGATGACGCGTGACGTCAAAGTTGCAGAAGTTGAATTCCCAGATGAAGGAATTAGAGGATCCAAATTTCGGGAGGTTGCCTTCAGCGTCAGAAAAGGTGAGACCAACTTGGATCAGGTCCAGACGGTCTACGTTAGCTTTCAGTGTGGCGTAGTTATTTTCCGGCAAGCGAAGAAGAGAAGGGTCGGAACGAACAACAACGCCGGGAAACTCTGTATCCATAGAGATGAAAGGATAGTCTCCGATGACTGAACCGATTAACTGAAACTCATACTCCACGTTGCATGCCCATACTGATCGGGTAACGATTGAATCACGTCGGAAATCCATGTTCTGATACTCTGATGAGAACTCTGATTCCATAACATATAGCCTTTGGAGAATAATGCATCAGCGCCAAGAACAAATATCAGTTTTCATCAACTGTGACAATTCACAACAAAGACTGCACCTATATTTATTCCCATAGTTTCCGCGCTAATATCTAAATATATTGATTTTAAGCGCCATGTTGTATTTCAAACATAATTCCAATTAAAATCTTAAATCTATTAAGTAATGAGATCAAATTTAGTCAATCAGATTGAGAGAATATTGTGTTAATCTTTTTCTTATCACAGTTAACTTTATTTTTATAGTATAGATTGCAATATCTTAGATTATATTGATTAGTGACATCAATCTCAAAGATCTTTCGTAAAATTATTTCTTCAACTTCTTGAATATATTTAGTTAAAAGATATAGTCTCTCTCTCTATATATATACAATTGAAAAAGATAGTTCCAATTAAAAACTTAAATCTATTAAGGGATGAGATCAAATTTAGTCAATCAAGATTAACTACTCAAAAAGTAAGGAAATCTCTTAAGTAAAATTATCTTTTGTATAAAGATTTCCAAGAACATTATATTGTAATTAATTTAGTTGGTTTAATTTAAGTAAATTGGACAAATACTTTTTTTTTTTAGTAACAACTGTATAGAAATACACACCTGATAATATTAAATCAATAATATCACTTTCTTCTTAATATATACAATAAGGATATATATGTTTGATGGTCAAAATTGAATAAAAATATATGACATAGAAGTAGATATTATATTGATTAGTGACATCAATTTAAGATTTTTTAAAATTAGTTCTCAACTTCTTGATCATGTTTAGTTAAAAGATATAGTTGATAATTTTATATATATTTAAATTTATTAAGTGATGAGATCAAATTTAATCAATTGATATTAACTAAACAAAAAATAATGAAAAATCTCTTAAGCAAAATTATCTTTTGAATAAAAGATTTCTAAAGAACATTGTAATTAATTTAGTTGGTTTAATTTAAGTAAGCTGGACTGAATACCTCTTTTTAGTAACCGGACGAATATAAGTGTATAGAAATACACACGTGATAATATATTAAACAAATAATATCACTTTCTTGTCAATATATAAAATAATATTTTTTAAAACAAATATTTTCTTTTTAGAAATCATTATTCAACCGTAAAATTTTCAATCATTTTTCTTTAAGGATAACATCTTTTTTTTTTAATCTTTCGTTTTTTATTTTTAAATTAAATCGTAATGTTTTTTCAAATTATATCAATAATTGATTACTTTATCATAATATAAATTATTTATAAATTTAAAACACAATTATTAATAAAAATATTTATTATAATTTTTAGTTATATAAAATTAAAATATATATTATACATTACATAGACTCAATTTTTTTATAATTTAAAAATGTCTACAAATATTTAGATATACAATAAGATTTGATGGTCAAAATAGAATAAAAATATATTATATAAAAGTAGATATCACATTGATTAGTGATGTCAATTTCAAAGATCAATTTAAGATTTTGTGAAATTAGTTCTTCAACTTGTTGAACACCTTTAGTTAAAATGAAATAATTTTTTCAAAAGATTATAAACTTGATCTTTACCCATTAAAATATATTATAAACACCAGTAGGAAAGAGGTACTTTCTGCCTTTATATATATATATTTTTAAAATTGAAAGAAATGTTTTTGTTAAATTTAAAGATAATAGAGTTTGATACAAAAGTTTTAAAAAAAAATTTAAAAATTTTAAAAAATAAATTTTATTAAATCTAAGAATAATAGAGTCAAATATAAGATAGAAACAAAAAAAATAATTATCAAACACTACACTAAAATTATTTTTTTGTGACAATTAATTTATTATTTAGCGACCATATAAATGGTCATTATTTTTTTTACCAGCATTTAAATAAAGGCTGGTGTATCTAATGTCGCTAATACTATTACCGACATTTATATAAAATGTTGGTAAAGATTTACTAAATTGTCGGTAAAACTTATTATTTTTAGTGGCAATTCTAGTAGTCATTTTAAAGGCTATTAAAATTTTTTTTTTCCAATTGTCTCCTTTATTTTAAATAACTTATTCTTAATTTCCTTTTCTAAATTTATAACTTATATACTTTTTTTATCTCTACTCGATGTGGGATTTGTAAGATGAGGGTTGTCTTTTATTTATATTTTTTAATTTATTTTTTTAATTGTCTTATCTCTTAAGAAATGTGAGATTTATAAGGTGAAAGTTGCTCTCTAATTGTTTTATAACACTATTAAATTTGATAATAATAGGTGATTTGATACTAATTTAGAATAATAAATTAGGAGTCAATCTTATAAAATGAACATGTAAGGTGATAGTTATTACTCACTTATATACTATTTAATTATCTTATCTCTAATCGATGTGTGACTTAAGTTTTTTCTAATAAATAATTGTCACTAATAATAAACTTTAGTGTAATATAAATACATTTTTAGTGACTTATATATTAGGCATTAATATTTTTATATATGGGGACAATTAAATTATTGTCATTAAATAATTGTCGTTAATAATAAAATTTGTAGTGAAAATCTATTTCCTTTATAGATAATTCTAAATTAGTTATTGTACCATTGAGCGTGTGATCAAAGATGTTAAGGCTGTTACAGCACAATGAATGGTTGCATGTTTGAGTCATGCATGGATATGCAACTTTGTTATTAAAGTTTTACTATTCAAAAGAATCTAAGAGCAACTCCAACGGGAGTTTCTTAGCTCATCAAGCAACTCTAACATGAGTTTCTTACCATTGGAGAAAGCTGAGCTGGCAGCAAGAGTTTCTTGCAGAGGAGAGAGGATTGCTTCACCAAGCAACGGTTGCTTACTTTTTTAAAATGAAGGAGGCGCAGCAGAGAATGACGGAGGACGGCGAGGCGCGGTTGGACGGCGGCGGCGTCCGGGTGGACAGCGGAGGCACGCCGGTGGACAGCGGAGGCGCGTCGGTGGACAGCGGAGGTGAACGTTCTACCGTGGGTGGCCAGCGAAAGCGCGCTGGTAGACATCGGAGGCGCGCCGGTGAACGTTGTGGATGGACCAGTGCAGTGGCGGCGGCAACAGCGACGATGGCGGTGATAGACGGTGTAGAACGTGCATTTTGGAAGAAAAGGAAAGGGGAGAGAAAAAAAGAAAACCCTTTACGAAGAGAAGAAGAAGAGGAAAGGGGAGAGAAAAAAAAAAGAAAATCCTTTAAGAAATAAGAATTAAAAATTAAAAATATTAAAATATTAAAATATAAAAAATAAAAAAATTTTAAAAAAATAAATAAATAAAAAAGTACCTTGAAAGTTCCGTTGAAGACTTGAAGTATATTAAAATATATTGAAAGCTTTATTTTTTTTTTAATATCTATTTATTATATTTTTTTCATAATTTATTTTTTTTATTGTAGTGCAATTGTCCTTTTTAATAAAAATTTTAATTTGGTTCATAAATGATTTGAAAAAAAATTCTGAAAACTGAATTTTTTAAAATTTCTTACCATTGGGGTGAATTTCTGTTTGAGTTGCTTAATGCTGACATGGCATACTGGGGACCACTTTTTTCAGTTTCCAATGCATGAAACAACTCAAATGAGTTACTTCCATTGGAGATGCCCTAATCGATTTTAGTAATTAATGATAGACGTGGTATAAATAAAAAAGAATATTCATTGTTTACACTTGTGTGCATGACTTGGACGCTAACGATCAAAATTCTCACGTAGTAACATAACTTGATCATCTCGTGAAACTGGACTCCAATAAAGAGAACAATTATGAAATATATACATATTATCTCAAACTCCTAAAAATAATAAAATTGTCTTGCTGCGTGACAGAGCCCTTCTCTTTTTTCCTTTTTGTTTTCTCATGTATGAGAAAATAAAAATGGGTCTCATTCCACTCCAGTATTGTTTCCTCTAAATAACCTTGGAGCAAAATCAAACCTATTAGTTGTAAAGTCTGTTAAAATACTAATGATTAGGCTGCTTTAATTTGTAGATTAACTTTTAGTTACTAATTTTAAAATATTATATAAAACATATTCATAGATAAAAATAAAAAAAAAATAAAAAAATAAAAAAGCGCGGAGCAAAGTTCTAATCAGAGTATTTTATGCTGGTCCTGAAGAGACAGGTTTTGGGTCTTTGCTCTGCATAGGGCTAAACGAATTAGATTGAGTTAAGTTTAGATAAATTCAATTTAATTAAAATTTAATAGATTGAGTTAAGTCTGATTTGTGAATTTTTTTTAAAAAAAAATCTAATTTAACTCAATCTAATCACGAATTATTGAGTTAATAAAATTATATTTATTTATTTATTTTATAAAAATTTAAATATTTTAATGTAAATGTAAATTATTTGATATATTATTGTAAATTTAATGTTATTAATCTATAAAGTAAATAATGATATAATTAAATTTTAAAATAAATTTATTAATTTATTATATTATTATCAATTCAAAAAATCAACATTAATTAATACAAAATAAAATTTAAAAAATATATTATATTGTTACAATGGCGTCAAACTAAAAATATAAAAATTGTTATTAAATAAGAATGATGGTGAGTATTGTCTTGAGAAAATGATGGTTCAAACACTATTATTATTATTATTATTATTATTATTATTATATATATATATATATATATATATATATATATATGATTGGGTTAAGTTGGGTCGGTAACGGGTTAAAAACACAAAATTCGTTACTTGACCTATACAGTATCGAGAACGGGTTGGGTCTGACCCAAATACTGAAAAATCTTATCAAAACTCATTGGGTTATTTTGATTCTTTCAAAAACATAATTTTCATTCGAATAAAATTTTGATTATTTAAATAAAAGTTTAGAATTTTATTTATTTATTCTAAATGTTTATTTTATTCACTTAATTTAAATTTATTATTTTAATTAAATTTTAATGTAAAAATATTACTTTAAACTTATTTACTTACTTTTAATTAGTGATTTAATTTATTTTAAAATATCATTTACTTAGTAATATATATTTTTATTTAAATGGTTAAAAAATAATTTTAAAAATATTTTTTACTGTATTATTTATTTATTTTTAATATACTTTATTTCTCGCCTATTTTTTTTTATCTTACTAAACATACATAATATTATTTCTCACCTATTTCTCTTTAAATAAATAATCAAATTTTTACTCTAATTTATTTTTACTTACCTTTTTTTTCTTATTCATTTTTTTACTCTATTTCTCATCCATTCCTTTCTTTTCTAATTATCAAACTAGTTAAAGATCTCAAAACTTGATCCACTTCCAAGTCCATTTCTATTAGCACAAGCCAATCCCGTCAACGTTTAACCTTATACACATCAAAACCTGTCCCAGTCCACCTCATAAAGATGAGAAGAATAATCTCATTCATAAAATAAATTCACAGATCAAATTATTTATAAAAAGATCAAGACAGAGAATTGTCAAATAAAGTGACATGACGAAAAGCAATATAACCGTGTCACTGCACGGTCCACTCTATTATTTAGTGCGTGAACAGCCTGTGGATATGAATCACGTTGGAATATTGCTACATATTTTATATTTAGCAACTGTAATGATTAATTAAGAAGCACATACAAATACAATAACATTCAGAAAAAACTCAGTTACTTGAGGATAATAACTAGTTGCTCTGCTTCCATGGCTTGCAACATTGTACGAGGTTTCTCTTTACTCATTTTCTTAATCACTCTTGGCACTTTCTCATCTTTTCTACCAATTACCACGGCCCAAGGATTCAAAATAGAAGAAGCAACAGTTTATGATCTCCAATTTGCTTTCCAAAGAAACCAATTAACCTCAAGGCAATTGGTTGAGTTCTACCACAAACAAATACAAACCCAAAACCCAGTTCTTAAAGGGGTGTTGGAGTTGAACCCAGATGCACTATCACAAGCTGACAAAGCTGATCAAGAGAGAAAGGCTAAGGCACCAGGGTCTCTTTCACCGTTGCATGGAATACCCATTTTGCTTAAGGATAACATTGCTACCAAAGACAAGCTGAACACCACTGCAGGCTCTTTTGCACTTTTAGGTTCTGTGGTGCCTAGAGATGCAGGTGTAGTTACCAGGTTAAGAAAATCTGGGGCTATCATTTTAGGGAAGGCCACCCTTAGTGAGTGGTCTTATTACAGGTCGAATGCAGCCCCTAGTGGTTGGAGTGCCAGAGGAGGACATGGAAAGGTGATTCATTTACTTGATTTTTCTTACTTTAATCTCACTTGTTCTTGCTTCTCAACTCTTAATCTGTCTGTTTATTTCTACTTGTAGCATATATATATCCCAATTGTTGATAATTTGCAAAGTCGATCTAATGTAATCTAATATGTTTAGGTTTCAAATGTTGAGTCAATATAGATTTGCATGTACAAGTATGATGTGACATAGATGCTAGATAATTATATTTCTTAAACATGTGATGAGGGATTCGATCATCAGGTTTGTTTGTATGAAAAATCATTCAATGGGAGAAGTCAGTTCCTTAATGAATTCGTACAGAGAAATTAGTCTCTAGGCACCGAAAGATTTACAGTAACTCACCTACTCTGATAAACCAACTATGTTAGACGCTATTAGTTGCTTAGTAGCTACATGACTGAAAGGTTATGGGAAATAGCTAAAAAGTGCATGAAAACAATATTTTGCTGTGAAGGATTTTAAAAGGGGTTATTAACATGTGATTTGTGTTCTGCAGAATCCATATAATTTGGGTAATCCCTGCGGATCTAGTAGTGGACCAGCAATATCAGTGGCAGCAAATTTGGTGGCAGTGTCTCTTGGTAGTGAGACTGATGGGTCCATTTTATGCCCTTCAGGTTCTAACTCAGTAGTGGGCATTAAACCAACAGTTGGTCTCACTAGTAGAGCAGGGGTTGTTCCGATCAGCCCAAGACAAGACACAATTGGGTAAGTAAGTCTATGGTAAAGGCACCATTTGCCCTTATCAGAGGTTATGCATCAATAAAGTAAAATAATTTCATATAGTCATTCAATTACAAATTATCATTTGATAAGTTTGTTGACTTTTTTACAAATTTATCTTAATAGTCATATCAATAATAATTTTTTATTTGTGGACAGTGGAAAAACTTTTATCATGACAATACATGACTTATCAGAACAGTTTTCAAAGTACATTTTGTTGCATAAAATATAAACGTGCAACATCTTGTGGGCTGGTATAGGCCAATTTGCAGGACTGTATCAGATGCTGCTCTCGTTCTTGAAACCATCGCAGGCATCGACATCAATGATAAGGCAACAATCAAAGCATCAAATTATGTCCCAAAAGGTGGCTATGCTCAATTTCTAAAGAAAGATGGACTGAGAGGAAAGAGATTAGGAGTCGTGAGAGATTTTTACGGTTTTGAAAAGGGTACTTTACAACATGAAACTTTCGAGCTGCACTTCAAAACATTAAGGTAATGAAAATTACTATTTGTTTCAAGTGTTAATTACTGATGGCTTTATTTATTCAGTCTCATATATACTTCCTTCAAACTCAGGCAAAAAGGAGCAGTTGTGCTTGACAATTTGAAGATAGAAAACCTTGATGAAATCCTTAATGATCAAAGTGAATCGTTTGCAATGGGATTTGAATTCAAATTATCCTTGAACAGCTACCTCAGAGACTTAGTTGCTTCCCCAGTGAGAAGCTTAGATGATGTGATAGCCTTCAACAAAAAACACTCAAAATTGGTGAGTATAAATCTTTTTGAATAAATTTCTGTACAAACATTTATAAGAGAAGAAATAAAAAAGAAAAATTGAAATTATCTTTTTCGTAACTTAAATTTAACTTATACAGGAGTTAAAAACATATTTTGAAAATTTTAATATGAGAATAATTTATACGCATTAACTTATTTATAAGTTAATTTTAGTTTTTGAATTATTTTTTTTTTCTTTTCCTGTAAGTGTCTACAAAAACTAAATAGACTGTGTGAAAAAGTTACTTCACATTTAGCTCAAGTAGCAACTTAACAGTGGAGAGGAAATTGCAGGAGAAACTTGAGGAGTATGGTCAAGATCTCATGTTGATTGCCCAGAAGTTAAAAGGAATTGGGACACTGAAGGAAGCAGTATTAAACATGTCAAGATTGTCACACATTGGATTTGAGAAATTAATGATAACAAATAAACTTGATGCTGTGGTAGCACCTTTTTCATTCTTTGGTTCTATACTTGCCATTGGAGGTTATCCTGGAGTAAGTGTTCCAGCAGGATATGAGAAGGGTGCACCATTTGGGATTATCTTTGGAGGTTTGAAAGGCTCAGAACCAAAGCTGATCGAAATCGCTTACTCCTTTGAGCAAGCAACTATGATCAGGAAGCCCCCACCAGTCCGAAAGTCAAAGGTTTAGACTCATTACAATAGTGCTTTACTGTTAAAAAGATGGTCAGAATTTTGATGGAATACCCAAGTGTTTGTTTAATGATGACTAGACTAGCAGTAAATAAGTATGTCACATCCTTCTATCAAAAATTTCTGACAAAAACTATCGCAATGGGATAAGCAATCAATAAGTTCATTGCAGTTTTGAACTTGTATTATGCTTTCACAATGAAAAAAATCCAAATTCTGAAGAACCGTAAAGGATCGGTTTAATAAGAAAAATGGTTATTTTACACACAATATACAATGACGTGGTGAAGAAAAGAAAGTAAAAAAAGATAGAGGTGTTGGAATTGAAGTGTAAAATGAGTCTCGTATGGATTATCGATTAAAAATTATTATATTGAGTATATATAAACATAATATTTTAAAATTTTAAGTTATGTTATGATATCCTGTTCATATGTGTGATTTAATCATTATCTCATTATGTGAATGTTTTTTTATTCTTAAACCCTAAACTTTCAATCCAATAAAAAGGATATTGAGTGAGTGTAAAAGTTAAACTATGAGAAAATGTTAGTTTTAAACATTGAAATTAAATTGTTTAACTTAAAGTTGAAATGCATGATAATTTAATATATATATATATATATATATATATATATATATATATATATATATATATATATATATATATATATAAGGAGGGTTCAAACGACACCGGTGTAACTTTTACTAAGTGTTACACCGCTCAATAACTTTAAATTAAACGTGAATTTTATAAATCCAACCGTTAGATTGAAAGTTCATATCAATTTATATGTGTATGTCAAATTTTATTAAAATTGAACAACAACTTAAGGGTAATCAAAGTGTTCATATTTTAGTATATTTTGAAATAAATACATTACGTCAATTTTGTTTTATAAAAATGAAGTATCAAATCATCTTAGATTATTATAAAATTTTGTATATATGATCTAAGAGATATGAACTTTCAATCTAACGGTTGGATTTATAAAATTCACGTTTAATTTAAAGTTATTGAACGGTGTAACACTTAGTAAAAATTACACCGGTGTCGTTTGAACCCTCCTCTATATATATATATATATATATATATATATATATATATATGTCAAGTTATTCTTACAGTTAATAGAGAAAATTTAAAAATCAAAAGCATATTGTTTGACATGTCTCTTTTACTAAATGTGTGAGTTGCGAACTTTTAATGAGCACATCTTGATATTTTGTGATGTCTATTTGTAAAAAGTGTAAAATTTAAGGAGGCTAAATATCTTTATTCCTTTATTTTATGAGTTGATAACATTACATTTACAACAAAATATTAAATTATTTATTTCTATTATGAAATATTTAAATTTTTATAAAAAAATAAATTTAATTATATTAATTCGATTGAACTAACCAAACTTAACTTTTTCTTAATTAGGTTTGATTGAATTGAATTAAAAAAAATTGCACAAATTTGACTTAACACAATCAGTTGAATTTTAATTGAGTGAGATAATTAATCCATCTAAATGAAATCCAATCTAACTTGATCCACTAACACTCTCAATAGAAGTTATCGTGCATGTATCATCATTCTTATATTTTTTCTTTATCTTATTTTTTTTAGATTTATTTTAACCATTTATCTTTCAAAAGATTTATTTGATCTTTTTTATCTTTTAGAATTTGGTCAATTAGGCTCTTCCAAATCAATGGTCAATACACAATTTTGAATTATTACAAGATGTAAACATATCTTATTAAATCAATTTCTATATTTCTATATATTAAATATGAACAAACTATATATTATACAAGAAACATTTATAGGAGTCATAATTCAACAGGAGTGTATTTTAGAAATTCTTTTAACTTTTTATCGAATTCAATTATTTATTTATTTATCATATTATTTATGATTAAAATTTAATATTTTTAAAATAAAATATCACTAACTAAAAATAATCTTATATCACAATATAAATTATTTATCTTAAATAAAAATAATGATTCACATGTTTAAAAGTATTTATTTGTACAAATTCAAAAAATATTTTATATACTTAAATATAATAATTATTTATATATAATTTATTATAAATTTAATTTTATATAAAAAATATTTGACTTGTGAAATGCACGTCAACACTTACAAAAAAATACTAGTTCACATATATAAAATCATAAAACTCAATCGATATTTAAATAAAAAAAGGAATTCTATAAATTTTTGCTACCTCGGTCAATTTATTTTCCTTCATTTTTTAATTCAACAAATGAAGGATAATTATTTCTTAAATTTTATCTTTTTAAAATTATTTTCGCTTTATTTTTCCTTTTCCATTTTTTCGTATCCAGACGTAGTATAAAATTTATTATACATTTAAGAAATTAAAATAATTCATTTTAAAAGTTTTCCGTCACGAACGTTTGGATGAATTTTGGCAATAAATAAAAAACTTTCTAATATTTAGGTTTTATTTTGATTCAAAATTGTTTCCTTTTGGGGCTTTCAGTGGAAGAAGAATATATTGGGTGCACTTGGCATTCCTTCACTCTTCTCCTCAAACTCTAAGGTACCTCCCTCTTCTGTTCAAACCCATTCTCTCTCTCCCCTTTCGCGTGTCACACTGACACAAAGGAGCACCGAAACAAGTCCAAATACTCCAATTAAGGCAATGGTAAGTTTCACCAAACCCCAATCACATCTTCTATTCCAAACCCATTTCATCTCTGTTTTCTTTTAGGGCTTTGTCCCGTTTTTCATTTATGTGTTGCTTTCAATGTTTTTTTTTGTTCCCTCGTTCAATTTTTTCTCCCCTTAAAATCTTATCAGTCGGGCAGAAAAGAAACGGTTCTGGACCTTGCAAAGTTTGTAGACAAAGGCGTTCAAGTTAAGCTTACTGGTGGCAGACAAGGTTAGGTTACCCAATTCCCTTTTTTTATTATTTATCTTTTGAACAACAATTACATGGGTGATTGTGATTATTTGTTAAACTTGTTAATGATTGTTTATTTATTGGTTGTTTAAAATGACTGTGGAAGTATGACATTCGTTGTAAATTGAGTACTCAAGTGAGAGTTATCTTTAATAATTAAGATGCTAGTGAACTCTTCTACATGTATATTTTTTTAGTTATGTTTTGTTTTGTTGGATTGCAGTGACAGGGACTCTAAAAGGGTATGATCAGTTGCTTAACCTTGTCCTAGATGAAGCTGTGGAGTTTCTAAGAGGTAACTAGGTAGCATCAGGATCTTGTTTTTCTATTCATTGATTTAATGATATGTGTACTGCATTATCTGTAGACTGTAGCTGTTACTTTGTTATTGTGTTTGTGATTGAATAAATATTGCAACTTTTTTGGCCTTTTCAGTAAACTTTGGTATAGCCTGCTAAGTGATAAGATATAACGTTTTTCTTTTGGGGCTAGGGGCAAAGTATTTGAGTTTTAACCTAATTTTTGCTGATTCGATGGATTATTTGCTCAGTATAGGTGAAAGAATTTAGTTCTATTGATGGTTTGTCTTTACATTGTGAAGATGGCAAGATGCTTGATTATACTTATACTGACTCTGGGAGTGAAAGATTGAATGTGTAAATGATTAAGGAGCTGTAAAATGGCATGTTTTAGCGTCATTTATACTGCTTATATGGTAAAGGGAGCATTTCAAAGAGCTTATTTAAGCTTATGAAAGTATCTTATTATCTTTCTATAAGCTTTTTGTTGATTATTTCAATAAGCTTCAGTGCTTCACTATGAACCTTATCAAAGTAAGCTCTTTTTAGTTTATTCCATTAAGCTCTGCTACAAAACTTATGAAAATTCTCGTTTGATGAGAATTTACTGAATAAATGTTTAATTAAGTTGTTTACCCAAATACACCCCAAGTGAGATTATATTATCTTCATCTTTACCTGATTGAGAGGTCCAATTAAAATAACTTGGGGTGTGTTTGATAATATCAATAATGAAAATTAAGTGCAGATTTAGTGCTGAACTTTTAGTACCAAATAACATAGGCATCAGAGTGGAAGATCTGAAAATATTAGAATTTTTTCTCACTTTAATTAAGCCCTTGATTTATTCATTTTCTTAATTTGCTGACTGAATTCAGCATCATTTTACTTATTTTTATTTCAACTTTAATGAGTCAACTAAAAAATTCAAAGTGGATTTTCCTTACAGAATTTGTTCAGTACAGTGCAGAGACAAATTCTTAAGCACTCTTAGATGGACATGACATGCCAATGCTACTATACTCATAATTGTACTATTGTATGTGTAAAAAGAGCTGATTTAGTTTCATAGTTCATATACTTTTGTGACCCTACTATGAGCATTATGCTTGTTTATAATCTCCACTACAAAAAATAACATTTTAGCTAATTATTAAAAATTATCTGCCATTTCATTTTTTTTAAAAGAAGTTTGTATATGTCCCTTGTGTTGCAGATGCTGATGATCCTCTGAAAACTACCGATCAAACCAGACAGCTTGGCTTAATTGTAAGTTTTCCTATACACATCAAATGAGTGTCAAAATTGTACCTTCTGGCTTCATTAAAGCTTGCTACTGATCCATGCTGAGAATTTACACAACATGCATGGATGTGTTAAGTGTAAACTATTTTATTTGAAACCTGCTGATTTTTCTCCCTCAGCTGAAAGTTTAGTTGAAATAGAGAAAAAGGGGCAGATCATCTGTTATAGAGATAAACTGTATAAAACTAAATTAATGAGAGCTTATAAAAATGTGAGCACAAATGAACACCTGGAAATGGGAAATCATTATTTATGCGTTTCACATTTACCCTGTAATATAAAATTCTTATTTTTTAGGCTGTTTTATATTTTGGAGAAAAACTAAAATACCAAATCAATGTTTTGCCAAATGATTATTCACAATGAAATGTAGGTAGGATGAACTAACTATTCACACATAAATTTCTTATCTTTTCTTTTGCACTTTACTGATACACCAGTGTTAACTTCACTCTTATTTCTTATGTTCGGCCTAGCTATTGTGAATGTCATGCTTCATTGAAATTTTGCATCTTCCCTTGTGAGTTTCTAGGGAAGTTTAAACATCGGGTTCTCATAATATTTATTTTGTATTTGTAAGAAAAATATCAAGTTAATTGGTTAGAATTACAGTCCAAGCATGTAGGAGTGATCAATTATATAGTCTTTCAAAACATAAGCATCATCTTTCATTTTCAAGACTCCCTTGATCTCTTTGTTGGTTCTAATTGTAACCTAAAAACAATAAGTTGAAGTCTAATAAGAGCATGTCATCTAAGTGCATTAGGAGAGGTGTAAGAAAAGAAATTTAAAATTTGTTTGACTGTAATTTTCTATTAAGAAAATATTTCTTATTTAATAAAACAGTTGACAGATTTTGAATTTTTGACCGTGTTCATTGTTTATCGAGAGTGAAAAGCTGTATTTTTACTCCATATTCAGTTTTATTTATTTATATATATGCTGAATGTTTAATTTTTATAAAACTAGGAATGTACTCTGCGTCACTGCCTTTATAAAGTACTTATCATAGGCGCTTAACACACATGTATGGAAAAGGGAAACTATGTTGGGTTCAATAGCAGCAAAGGCCTGCTAGTTTATGAGAGGGAAAAAAGAATAACTAAAGGAGCAAGAAGGGGAAATTTTGGTTAGCAGAGAGAGAGAAAATCATCTCTGAATGGTGTCTGGTGGCATAGGTGTGTGGGAGTGAGGAGATTGGAGAATTAGAATAAAATAAAGGGAGGGTTGGGTTTACCAATTGGTTGATTCCAGTGACAGACATATTTTCTTTCCTTTTTTGAGTATTCTGTTATCAGAGTAATTTTTGGAGCTTTTCTCTCTGATTTCTCGGATAATCATATTCAGTATATTTTAATTTCTATATCAACTTATCACAATCACAACATAAAAGCATTTCCTACAAGAAAAATAAACTTGAAAATTCACATGACTAGTCTATAAGCACTTCTTCTACTAGCTTTTTTGAACTATTCTGTCATTTTTCTTTCATCAGTTTGAATTATTTTGGCTTAGCAATGAACATTTGTCACTATCCTGGGAACTTATTTTATTATTGCCATGCAGGTTTGTAGAGGAACTGCTGTCATGCTTGTGTCCCCAACTGATGGTACAGATGAGATCGCCAACCCCTTTATACAGCCAGATGGGGCCTAAGTGAAATTTTTATACCTTTAAATCTGTATGGTAGCTGATCAGAATATGTCATCGCTTTGGTACTGAGCCATTAATGTGGAGATTCTGATTAACTGAATCTGTATTTTGTAAACTTGGATATTTATCTATGCTTTGAATTAATTGAATATCACACATTGCACCTTCTTGTTCTAATGAAGTCAATTTATCTGAATTATTTATCATGGCTTACTATTGCACACAAGTTATAAGCTAGTTCAACTCGGCCATAATGGAAGTTCTTTATGGCACTTTTTAGAACACTTCCCCTCCTCGCCATTTTTGTTAATCAATGTTATCCACGCAGTGCATGCACTCTCTTACATATTGTAAACTTGGCTACCGTAGCTGTATATTGGTACAGCCACACTGTTTGAAGCCAAGTCCTCTATGTGAAGTTCAATGGGTCAAAAAATAGGTGAAAACCAAAGATCAGATTTGTCTAGTCTGCTGCTAAAGGGAAATGCTACGTTTTTTTTTTCCCGCTTCGATAGATATATTAAAATGACCCCAGTTTCTATTTTAAAAAATTACTCTCTTGAGAGAATGTTATTTGTAAGACTTTATTCAATTTTAACATAAAAGAATATTTTTAGGAAGAGTTTTTCTTTATGTAGTTTTTAGCATCATCAGTACTATCATTTTTTAGATTTTAAAAAGGTAAACTGAATGTTTTTGAATAATTTTAAAAGGCGGAAATAAGTATTTAAAACTTTATTTTATCAAATCTTAAAATTAATATTATGAAATTCAATATATTAATTATTGGTTGTTAAGGATAATAGAGGAAAAATATAATTTTTTAATTAGAATTCGAATTCGAGATTACTATGTCAACCCTGTACCAGATGAATGTTGATGTTGATGCATGCATTTGATGGTGGAAAAAAAATATTTAGGAAGTTGGAGCAATGTTACTCACCATTGTTGAATGATTTATTTATAATAAAATAGATTAAATTATAGCATGTTTCATTTTTCGGTAAAAGAAAGTATGTAAAAAATCAATAGGAAGACCAAATAATATTAAATATTTTAATATTTTTTGGTGAGATTGTTTCATTTCAACTTCAGGGCATGTTATAAGCCTTCAAGACATGGATGATGATGACATTATTTAAACTTAGAAGTAAAAGCTTCTTGATACCTTTTTATTGTATTAGTTGAGCGAACACTAATTCGTAAGGGACGAGCTACAGTATTGCAATTTGTAGCTTTCAGTTCTGAATCATGGACTGCTTCGCAATGATGGCTTTGAAAGTTGGATTTTAACAAGTCAATGGTGTTAGGGATGCAATGCAGTGAAGCCGTTTAATATAGGAATTTGTAGTAACTGGTCGTGAATCTCGTGATTATCAACTTAGCTATCGCCCAAAGAAATGGTCAAAGAATTTTGGTTGCAATATACAACACATAAAAAGAAGGTTGTATATTGCATGCTCAGTTTATAAGAATTACTCAATTTTGTAAATATATAATTGTTTTTAACTATATTATTAGATCAAATATGTATTGAGTGTTTCTAGTTATGACTCTAGATGTATTTGCTTAATTTTTTTTAGGAAAAAAAAACACTTTTTTAATAAAATAATTACTTATCAAGAATTTTTACATGTTAAGATAAACTTAAAAAAAAAACAGAAGCAGAAAAAAAAAAGCAGAATTTTTTTTATATATAAAAAAAGGTTGCAATAGAAGAGGGAGAAGAAAGATAAAATACAAGGAAAGTGATTTCAATTAAAAAGTTTCTTTTTTCGTTCGTAAATAAACACATAAGTAGTTTTTACTTATTTATAAATCACTTAAAAATAAATCACTTCTTTATAAATATCTTTTTTTAGTATAAACAAATAGGCATTTTGTCTCGTTTTAGTCTTTAAAAAGATTGTCATTTTTAAATTTATCTTATGTTGTTACTTTTCTTTTTTTATTCCTGTTAGTAACTCTAATTAGTTTAATATTAGTGGTTAATGAAATAAAAATATTAAAATAATTAAGATGATAATTTTTTTTAAATAAAAATAGATTATTTTTAAGTATATAATTTTATTAAGTAATATACTTATCATTTTATATAAATAAAATAGTTAATATGTACTAAAAGTCGATGACTCAAATAATTTAATATTTATTTATAATTAAATACTAGAGTTCAATTCTCACTTTAATTATGAAATCACAGTTTGAAACTATCACTTTAATCATCAAACTATCACTTTAATCTTGTAAGGACTAACTCAGAAAAAATGAATTATATCTTCTTATTAAAAAAATGATTATCGTGTTTTAAAATATTTTATAGTAAATTCAAAAGCCCTATATTGTAATTAAACTTATTTCTATCTATTCCTAGGCGAAGTACAAATTATATCAGGAATTGGAAACTGTGAAATGATGGGGTTTTTATGAATGGTGATGATTGTGTTGTGTGTGAGTGAATTTTATGATGGTTGGTGTGGCCTTGCCTATTTAAGATTATGATTATGGCTTCTCCTTCAAGCACGTGTGTTACCATTGACAACCTCTTACCTCGTGCTCTGCCAATACTATGACTATGCCTACATCTACATGTGAAGTCAACCCATGCTTCAACATATCCCTTTACCTCTTTGCCATTTCAATTTGACTTAGGAGGAAACAAAACGATGACAAAAACTAAAGGGGACCATACTTTCTGTATACTAGTCATGTGTGGTTTGGTTACATTCCATTAACTTGCGACCTTAATCCATTTTTCATGAGTGCTTCTACATTGAATCCATATGAACACATTTCATTTTCAGTTCAAGATTTGAATATGGATTTAGACTTGATTTTGAATTGAAAGCAATTTTTAGTAATTTTTGTGCCGGATAAAAAGCTTATAATAAGTTATACAATTTTAAATCTATCTTTTTTAATTGATATTTTTGATCTGATTTCAATGTATTAATCATTTTTACGTCGATTTCTTTAGACCAATTTCAATAGAATGAAGGTTCAATGGATTATTTTTGAGTTTTTTTTACAAAATTAACCTCTTATAACATTTAATCTATTTAAGTAGTTCTTCCATTAAATTATATTTAACAATGTCTCTCTTTCAATGTTTAAGTATAAATTTGGGATTATAAAACTCAAATTCACAATTGAAAATCT
Source organism: Cajanus cajan (assembly GCF_000230855.2). Lineage (NCBI taxonomy): Eukaryota > Viridiplantae > Streptophyta > Magnoliopsida > Fabales > Fabaceae > Cajanus > Cajanus cajan. The sequence continues at coordinate 68,041,947 of NC_138518.1, forward strand.
TACGGAGGATTCAGAGTCCTTAAACCCGAATTCTAAATGGGAAAATTTTAAATTTTATTTATTTTGATTTTAAAATGGAAAAATGAAAATATATTTTGATTTTAAATATTTATTTTTTAGTATTTTTAATTATACAATTTAACATAAATTACATTATTTTTTCGTGAGAGATAAAAATGTCACTCATATATTAAAATATACTCCTTTTGATTTTATTATAAGGCTTTGTTTAGGGAGAGAAAGGAATAGAAGAGAATAAAAAATAATAAGTGAGAATTGATTTGATAGAAATTAAGTAAGAAATTAAGTGAAATAGAATGAAATTTGTAGTTGTTTGGTAAAGTAAAATTAAGTTATAATTGGAATAAATTTAGTATTTACAATTATTATTTTACCCTCAATTTATAATATAGTTAAAATTAATATTTTTTTATATGTAATTTTACATATTTTTCAAAATCCACAAAAATTCCCTGATTGAAGAGCGTATAAAAAAATGATGTGGGGGCTCACTTTCAATTCTTCACCATTATCCTTAAATACCCTCTACCAAACACAAATATATATATATATATATATATATATATATATATATATATATATATATATATATTTTCAAATCCCTTCTATTCAATCCTCCTCCTATTAAATCACCTCCATCAACACATAGGCTAAGACTTTATAAATAAAATCATATTTTACTTATCATTAAATTTCTATGAGAGGGATGAAGATACTACTTAATATAAATGTTTATACATCGATACTAATAAAAATGATAAATGACAGTTTGAGAATCTAAAAGATAAGGAAAAAATACACTCTCGCAATCTTTAATAAAGATAAACACATGAAAATAAAGTTAATGTTTTATAGAAATTATAAAGTATTTTATAAAAAAGGTTAATTTTTTTTAATAAATCGTGTCTTATAATAATAACCATAGAAAGTACAATTTTATCTCTTAAACTTAATATTGTTAACATTAATTATACTTTTTTAAGAGATGAAAGTATTATACTATCATTCTTCATTTGTTAAATTACAAAACTGATCACCTACAACATTTAAATTACACTCTTGTTTCTATATATACAAAATTTAAAACTCATTTCATTTAAAATTGAAATTCATAAGAAATTAAATAAACAAATAATTTTATTATTTATTTAATATAAATATTACTAAAAAAGACGCTAAATTTTTAGTTGGTTAAGTAACCAAATTTTAAACAAGTTTGGTAAAAATATTATTAAAAAAGTGATGAATTTGGGGTTGGAAAAACTAAATTCACGCTATGAACAATATTTTTGTGTATTTGGATAGATAAATCATGAGATTGTGTAGTTGAAGTAAAGAATAAGTCTACATATTTGAGGAGGGATCCTTTTACTCAAAGAGTAAGTCTACGTAAACTTATTCCGTTCAATAACTCATGTTCTATATTAAATTTTAACAATTCAACCGTTCAATTTAAAGTTCCTAATGCATAAATCAAATCTGGAAATTTTTAAAAAGTTTGAAAATCATTTGATACTTCATTTTATTAATTCAAATTGATGAATAATCATAAAATCATTTTATACATTGATTCGAATTAATGAAATGAAGTATTAAATGATTTTCAAATTTTTTAAAAATTTTCAGATTTGATCAATGCATTAAGAACTTTAAATTGAACGGTTGGATCATTAAAATTTGATGTAGAATATGAGTTATTGAATGAAGTAAGTATAGGTAGATTTACTCCTAGAGTAAAATAATCCCTCCTATATATATATAAATTTGAACTCGATTTTACTCGAATTAACATGTTGATATAAAAAAATTATTTTAATATCAAACACACGGATAAATAGGTAGGTATAATTGTATAAATTCATTACTTAGTTGCGCATGAGAATGATTGTTAATGAAGTTGAATTTGTTTATTTTTTAAATAAACTTTTGAATTCAAGTATTGTTATAAAAAAATAAAATGACTTGTAAAATAAAATTGTATAACAACTTATATAATATTATTTAATTTTTTTTCTCCGTCACATTATTTATTACATTTATAAGCAAAAATATGTGCAAAATTGTAAAATAACATACAAATCATTTTTTTTCTTCAAATTTTTAATTCACTTTATTTATTACACTTTGTTGTACTTCATTCATTGTTTCAAAAAGTTATGTTGTGTGATTTTATTGCACATATTTTATTATTCTACATTTATTAACGATGGAAATAGGTAATATTAAAAATTGGCATTTCACAAAAATTATTGTATGTATATCATTATTATAAAATATAAAAAAAACGTGATTGCGAAGAAAATCTTCGATACAAATAATTAATCAATTTTTTTTACAAAAGTTGATAATCTTTAAAAAAAAAATTCTCATGTAACATTTACATCTAACGAAATCTTAACTCTTAATTAAAAAAAATGAGAGAATTTAAATAATAAAAAAGAAGATATGATATTTTAATTGTGAAAACTTTTATTTAAAAAATCTAAGTAAATTTATATAGACACGAAAAAAGGGTCAAATTTTAAAAGGCTAAAACCTTAATTTAGTCCCTTATAATATTTGAAAGTTTTAATTTAGTTCTATTTTAATTTTTGAGTTCAATTTAATTCTACCTATAAAAAATGTTAGTAATATTTTCTTTCCGTCTAAATTTAATTTAAGAGTGTCTATGTAATTGTGATTCTCACGGCTCTTACTTAGCAAATTTTTTTTATGTAATTCACATCGTGGAAATTACGGTCGTGATTTAAAATCACGGACATGATTCTCACGGCTCTTAAACAACGTTAAAAAATTTAGTCGGAAAGCAAATATTGTTAGCATTTTTGACAAATAAGACTAAATTGAACCTAAAAATTAAAGTGAGACTAAATTAAAATTTTAAAATATTATAAGAGATCAAATTAAGGGTTTAGTCGATTTTAAAATGTGTGTCCCGTGGGGCGTGGGGCGTGGGCGTGAAGGAGGAAGACAGAAGAAACATGGGAGACGGTCCCCTCCCTTTTCCCTCACGGTTGCTCGCGTTCCATTTGTTGCCATTAAAGACCAAAACTCATAAATTCAAAGTAGTAGGTCAAGTCCAATACATAGAGAGTAAACTATAGTAACGGCAAATACACGTCACCAACCTTCACAAAGGTTTTTCAGTCGCTAACATACTCTTTCACCAATCTCTCTCACTTCGTTTGGTAGATATTCCTTTTCAGAAAAATCTCTGCCATACATGAATTATTGAAGTAGCTACAACTAGATGAAATTATTTGCATTTCAAACTTGTGTAGTAAATTTTTAAGTGGACATTTAGTGATCTCAACATGTTTTAGTAGTTAAAATATTGTGAGTGTTTTTTTATTCTACTAATTTATATATTAAAAGAAAAATAATATACTCTCCTGAGAACAAGAATGAGTTTGATTTGATGCTCCTGCACTAAATATGCGAATACTTGTTTCAACGGGGATGAGAACTTTAGTTTATTAATCCCTTAAGTTAGATCTAACCTCTCTTGGTTATAAAATTTGATACTTGCTTCAATTTTAATAAAATTTAGTGACACCCCCATTCACCTAAATCTTTCTGGTTAAAAAAATATATGACAAGCTTCAGTTGCCAGAACCCATTATTTCAAACATAAATATTATTCTTTCACAATCTCTTTGCCATTTTCACAATAACACCACTGACACAGTCAAACTCGAACAATTTACATTCAACCCATTGCACTTGCATTGCATTTCACCTATTTCCTCTCTTCTCTTCTAAACCAAACCAAACCACTCTTTCACTCTCACTTATTAAAAGCTGCGTAACGTTCACTGATCCCATTTCTTCCCCGAACCTTCCGTCCACATCTAACAATACCCATTTCCCCCAAACCACCAAAGCCATCACCTTTTCTATTTTGGCCCACACCGCACATGGCATAGCTAACCCATAAGATTTGGGGTTGGTTGGCAGTTGGCACCGTCACCTTAACTCTTATCCTTCTTTGGGGTTTCTTTTTTGGAATCCCTGAACTGATTTTCGGGTTGTGAATATGGCGGTGGAGAAGGGTGTTGAGATGGTGGCATTGGAGAGTTTGGGAAAAGGGTTCGATTTGGCCAGCGACTATCGCTTGAGGTTTGCAAAGGGAATTCGTAGAGGGAGGTTGGTGGTGCTTGATGAACAGAACAAGAGGGATATTTTGATTCCTGGAACTGGAGGAGTTACCATTAAGGGGGTTTCTGAGAATATTCGTTGTGATAAAGGGGATAGAATACGCTTCAAGAGTGATGTACTTGAATTCAACCAGGTCCCTTTTCTTCTCCTTCCCCTTCTTCTTCTTCTTCTTCTTCTTCTTCTTCTTTACGTTTTAGTGTTTTACTGTTATAGATCTGTGTTGTTTTGGTGCATTTTTTTAGTAAGTGTGTGTTTCTCTCCTTGTTGCAGATGTCTGAGCTGCTTAATCAGAAATCAGCAGTGCAAGGGAAAGTTCCTTCTGGCTATTTTAACGCGCTTTTTGATTTGAGTGGTGATTGGTTTCGGGATGCTGCTGACACCAAATATCTCGCTTTTGATGGCTATTTCATTTCACTTTACTATTTGCACCTCACTGCTTCTCCACTCGTACTGCAAGAGGAGGTAAAGAAGTCTGTTCCTGCTCACTGGGATCCAGCTTCATTGTCTAGGTAAACACTAAGTTGCTACAACAATCTTTGGTAGATAGACAGATTCAATTTGTTGCTGGTTTTTATTCTTTCATTATTTTGGCCATCCTGCCAAGTTTAGTATGTTTGGTATCCAAGAGCATGTTGATTAAAAAATGTAGTGTTTTCTTACCCTTGGCACAAGGCTCGAATTACCTTTTAGAGAGAATACTTGTATCAGTTTATGCTAGTTGGTGTATTCGTGTTTGAATGTTTTATGTGAAATTGTTTGGCGGAGTAACTGATGTTGACAATTCGAGTGATGTACAAATTTCTGGTTGATAAGTATACAATAGTAACAATACTAATCAATTTTGTTAGGCAGGTTCATCCAGACATATGGCACACACATAATAGTGGGTATGGCTGTCGGAGGTCAAGATTTGATCTGTGTCAAACAAAAACATTCTTCAAAGATTCCTCCTGGCGATCTCAGAAGACATTTAGAGGATCTTGGTGATTTTTTATTCTCAGATGTGAGAAGCCCTTCTTTACTACAGAGGAAGGCAGCAGATGGCAAACAGAAGGTATAGTGCCAATGCCTTATCTTCTGTAACTTTTAACATATTTGTTACTTTTCTGTTGATGCAATCTCTATTTATGTAGGTCCCAGAGGTCTTTAACCGTGTAATGCAGTCAAACACAATGCAGTTCACTAGCATTTCAGAAACATCGAGCAAGGATGTAAGCCCCCAAAGGGAATTAATTTTAATTTGAAACAAAGAAATTTTCTAGGTTGTGACATTATGGCTTATCTTGGAACAGGGCCTTACTGTTATTTGCTCAAAAAGAGGAGGAGATATGTTCAAGCACAGTCACTCAAATTGGCTTCAGACAGTGCCTTCTAATCCTGAAGCAATCCTCTTCAAGTTTGTTCCTATTTCCTCACTTCTGACAGGAATTCCTGGAAGTGGATATCTTAGCCATGCAATCAATCTGTATCTACGATGTATGTTTCAATCAGATTCAACAATTATACTATAATCTACATCTCTTCAAATCCATTTCATTTATTACACTTTATATATTTTTACCATGACGTTGATAAGCTCTAAAATAAAATCTAGATTTGAGGAAGAATTCAATTTACACCCTTCAACTTTATGTGTGCATTTTAGTCCTCAAACATAAACAAGCAAGATGGTCATTTGACTTCCCAATCTGTTCATAACATGTGCCTCTCACGCGACTGTATAACTCCTGGCTAAATATGCCATGTTCCAGTCATGGAACATTTTACACATGTTTGGAAACCTAAGGACCATCTTGTATCTCTTTTTCAATTGAAGGCACAAACTGTGTGTAGTGTAAAGTTGAAGGGTGCCAACCCAAATTTTCCCCGAAAAACTAATATGTTTTGGTTCTTAAACTGTTTTTGTATGTTTTGCTTTTCTACACACAAAGTTTCCAAGCAATCTCTTCCTGCACATACCACTGTTTAATTTCTGTACTGATTGAGTCACTTATTCTCTGTAGATAAACCTTCTCCTGAAGATTTACAATACTTTTTGGAGTTTCAAATTCCAAGGCAATGGGCACCCATGTTTTGTGAGCTTCCGCTCAGGCATCAGCGAAAAAAGAGTGCTTCCCCATCCCTTCAATTTAGTTTCATGGGTCCAAAGCTTCATGTAATCTCTACACAGGTACTGTTAACCAAATTCTGTGTTTGAGCAAGTATCGTATGTGTTAGACTTTACTCTTAGATTTGAGTTTAATATTTACTTATCAAAGATGTACTAAATTTCACTAAATATAGAGGGATTAAGCTTATAAGTTGTACTATGCAACCACTTGAAATGGTAATTGAATAAGGGGGATGTATAGAATTGACCCAGATATAGAGGGATTAAGCTTATGAGCCATATTATGAAACTATAGGGAAGGATAATTGAATGAGGATTAAGATGAGATTCATTTTTTAGTTCAAGTCTGGTTAAGGAGAAAATATAACGATACATTTTCTTTTGTTTGGTTAAAGAGGAAATAAATAGAAAAAGGAGAGAAAAATTAACTTCAAGAAACAGAATTTCAAAATTTTCTCATATTTTATTTGGCTTAAGTAGGAAACATAAAGATGCATGTAGTTGATCTCACCAAGTGAGGATTTGAGGGAAGGCTTTTGTTGTTGGTAACTGTAGTCTTTCAGGTTGGCCTCCTCGGTAGTCAGTTCCTCCTATTATTTTTGTTTGTAGTCATTTCCTCTTTTAATTTCTATATTTTTGTTTTCACCTTACATGTTAGGCAATGAATTTTAAATAGCTTTAGGATCTTTAGGTAGATGAAAGATATCCACATTTGCACTGTATTGTCTAATTAACTGTTAAGTTTGGTTTTTCCGGCAGCATTTATCTTTCCAATGAAGTGGTCAAGGTAGTTCAAGGCAAAAGACATCCATACGTAACTAGGAATTTTTAACATCTGGAAGCAAAGACATTAAAAGCACTTGCATCACTGAACATAGAGTCAACATTAGAAAAAAGAAGAAAAGTAGAAAACAGTGGAATATTTAGATATTCATAGAAAACAAAAGAAAAACTTAAGTGTTTGATAAAACTTTTTTAGGATAAATAATTTCTTATTTATTAAAAGCTCCATAAGAAAGTTAGCAAAAATAAGCGCTTATTTTTTTTAAAATAAGCTAAACCAAACACATATTAAACTGTTCAATTTACAGATGCCCAAGCTGCTTTCTTCAAAGAATCTCAAAGACTGGCTAGTTAATTTTTAATTCTATTGTACCCCTTTAGCATCAGAGTTTCCAAGCTATATGACTGGGCTTTATTGGGTTGTTTACTTATCAATAAGACTCTAAAGCCCTGCATTGCCTGGGCCAGCAGGTTGCACCTAAGGATCCAGAAGGGTGTGCCTCAACCAAAAGAAGTACTGATCCCTTCTCGTCTGACTACAGTGGAAGTGGCAGATTTCTATGCAAATGAAAAGTGTGAACTGTGAAGTTTGGATGATTTATAGTTTTGTATGTTTTATATTTATTAGTGGATCCTATGCTTCTGGTTCTGGACCTTATGTGAGCTTCTGCTCATCTCTAATAATTTTCTGATGTGATATTCTTGGAGAACTCAGAAATGCACTCAGTTCCAATATGTCATAATATGTGACCAGTGAGTGTATTTAAGGTTCTTTCTGTTTTCTTCATCATATGTGTTGCATAGCTTTGTAAGGATTTTCACTCATTTTATTATCTCCTCTCATCTTGTCTCTGCCTAGCAGCTATGTTGAATTATCAATCCTTTATTCTTATAGTTCACGAATATTCTCTTGTTAATTATGGTATTTTATACAAAATGTCAGGTTGTAAGTGAAGAAAAACCAGTGGTTGGCCTACGCTTGTACTTGGAGGGCAAGAAATGTGACAGACTTGCTTTACACATACAACATCTTTCAAGCCTACCAAATAAAATGATCCTCTCTTCAGGAACCTCAACATCGAGCATGCCATGTATGTGGCGAGGATCTGATGATAGTGGATCCAGCGATCAATTTTTGGAAAGAATCAGATGGAAGAGGTTCTCAAATGTGTGCACAGCAGTGGTTAAGCATGATCCTAACTGGTTGAATAGTTCTGGAGGTGTTTATATTGTTACTGGTGCACAACTCCTTAGCAGAGGGAGCTGGCCAAGGAATGTGCTTCATCTGCGTCTTCTTTTTACTCATATATCCAATTGCAGTATCCGAAAATCTGAGTGGACCGCTGCACCAGAGGCTTCAAAAAAGTCATCTTTTCTCACAAATTTGAGCACAACATTTTCATTCACACAGCAGAGCCCTACTGGTCCTCCAAAACAGGCTCCAACTGCACTTAACTCTGGAGTTTATCCAGATGGTCCACCTGTGCCGGTTCGTTCCAGTAAACTACTTAAATACGTGGAGACAGCCGAGGTTGTGCGAGGCCCTCATGATGCTCCTGGCCATTGGTTGGTAACAGCTGCCAAGCTTGTGACTGATGGTGGTAAAATTGGATTGCAGGTGAAGTTTGCATTGCTAGATTATTGGTGATTCCAGGCTTCTGTTCAGAGTAATATATTGGTTGTCATGTGTTGTTGCTAAAATATTTTTGAAACTTTAGATCTCGTGTATATATTCTTTCTGTAGGCTTTGTACAGTACAGTATACAAAATGAGTGGCTGTTGACATCGGGCAATAGAAAATTAAAATTTGGTTATTTTTCTATTCTGGATACATTTAAGTGTTGAGATTTTAATCATCATCGTGAAAAAAGTTAGGGGGGAAAATGGTCAAATACAAATCAAACCAAGTGTTGTGCAAATAAATGTGGGTCCTAACATTACGTGACCCTGATATAATCAAACCAAGTGTTGTGCAAATAAATCGCGGGAGCAAATTACTTGTACCAAGACGCTAGAGTGTGTCTACGGAGCTTGAGAGATGAGTTAATATTAGTTTTTATTTTATTTATAATCATGTTATTCGATGAGAATCTTCATTTGCTTTGTTAATGACCAATGAGAATCCGACTGGCTATTGTTAGTAGAGTTTTCCCTTCTAATACTTTTTTTATTTACAAGATTCGAACTAGAGATTTTGTTTAAGGGATTAAGTTCTGTTCTACAAAGATTGACTGCTTGTTGTTGGTTTATTAGTTATTCAAACATACATGATTAGTGACTATTCTACCTAAATTTAATCTTGGTCATTCATTTTGATTGTATAGTCAAAATCAGTTGTTCTTGTCTCTTAATACACTACCAACGTATATAAACTGTCATTGTTATCTCTCAATATGAAAAGGAAATAAATAGGATATATTCCCTGATTTGACCATTTAATATGGGGGTATTTTCGGATAGTCAATTGGGATATATTTGCAAGCATTGGCTGCGTGTTTCACTAGGCCAAAAGAGTGAAAAAGACATAATGATTTGTTCTGTGTCTGAGGTTTACATCATAAAATGATATTAAATCAATTACTTTTTTCTATTTATAAGACCCGAATCAAATTTGTTTATGAAGTGTTCTACTCATACCAATTTGTTGAATTATTAGTTATCCAAGCATGCTTGATTAGTGAAGATTATTTTACCTAAATTTAATCTTGGCCATTCATTTGGATTGTATAGTCAAAACTAGTTGCTCTCATCTCTTAATACATTTCCAATGTATATAAACTGTCATTGTTATGTCTTAAGATGAAAAGGAACTAAATAGCATATTGCCTGATTTGAGCATTAGTTTAATATGGGTGTATTTTCATATAGTCAATTGGAATATTTTTTGCTAACATTGGCTGCGTGCTTCACTTGACCAAAAGAGTGAAAAAGACAACGATTTATTCTATCTGTCTCAGGTTTACATCATAAATGTTATCAAACCAGCTTCCTGTGTGCAGGAGCAATGTATGTGTAGGGGTAGGAGTTTAGGTCAATTCATGCACTTCTTTTACTTGATATTTACTACCTGAAAATTAATGCATTAACAATCATTTTAAGGAAAATAAAGGCGAGGTAGATGACACAGCCGAAAGAAGGTAAAAGTGGCCATATCACTTGCATATTTGCCTGAAATATGTGTAGCTTTCTTCTTATTTGCTGAGATGTATTGGTATTTTTATACGAAAAAAGTGGAAAATAGCACAAGAGTAGCCAACTATATTTCCTGCATGGGGTTGTTTCCTATTGTTGTGATAATTACAATAGTAATTATGCAACTTTACGTTCAAAGAAAGGAATCTTGATGGGATGTCCACTAATTGCGTTGGGTCAAAACTTTGATGCCCAACAAGAATAGTATAACACTGAATGAGCCGAAAAAGTTTACACTAACACCGGTCCTTTTGAAAGACTATTCAAAATGTTAGACTCAATTGACAATAAAATAGTCAAACCTAATAATTCTATTAAACCTAGCTATTATTATTTTTAAGTATTTTTTGCTGAGAATGGTTTGTTTCAATTGTCTGTATTGTACCATAGTAACATTTTGACCAATTGAATTCTACCTGAAAGGGAGAAACGAGTGAATACCGAATAAAAATGGTATGGTTGACTGTTCACATTTTGAATAATAGAAAAAATGGCACACGCACAAGGCATGAAACACTGTTGTGTGTTAGGACAAGAGTTTTTAAACTTTATTTTGAACGGTTTTAATTTTTTAAAATTATGTTTAAATGGGGTCATATATGTTTGAAAATTTTATCTCAACAATAACTCAGCTTTAAAATGAAATTCTCACTCTAAAAGAAAAAATTATGTCCTTTCTCTCTTAATTAAACATGTTCATGTTTAACAAATTACAATTGAACAAAATTTTTTACAATGAAAACCCCTTTTGTCATTTTCAAGTAAAGTTTGGAGAGTGTCCAAAAATGTCTACTACAGGCTAGCCTATTAGTTGTAACACACCATTAAATGTTAACATTGATTATTTGTCTTTTTTTTTTTACAATAGTTTTTAATTTTTAATTTTTTTTACATCAGTGACATTAAATTAGAACTTAGACATATTACTCTAATTATCCGCTATTAGACGACCTTAATAATTCAGTTTTTCTTAGTTAGCAATAGTGTACTTGTTTTACTTAGAGATGGCAAAGTGGGCCATGGCCCGCGGGCCGGCCCGTTGGCCCGCCAAAAATTGGCGGGCCGGGCCAAGCATTTCAACCCGCCAACCCGCCAAGCCCGCCCCGCCAAGCCCGCCAACCCGCCGGGCCAAATAGCGGGCCGGCCCGCCACAACCCGCCGGCCCGCATGTATATATATTTTTTAATTTAATTATTTTTATGTTTATTTTATTTTGATGTAGAAGATGAAGATGAAGATGATTAAGAAAAAAAGTAGAGACATCTTCTTTCAAGAGAGCTTCTAATATTCTTAGAATAAAAATTTAAAGTTAATTAATTGTATTTAAACTTGTTTGTGGACTATCAAAAAATTTAGTGTATAAATAATTTGTAAGTTTATAATTTAGTTTTGATTTTGGTGTAAATGGACTAATTTCTATTTGATTTTGTTTTAAGTTTGTAATTTGTTTTTGTTGAACATATATTAAGTACAATATGTATGCATTTTTAATTTCATATGATTATATTTATTTATTTGTAGCAAAAAAAAATTTATTTAACCATAAAATAAATTTTTTTTTCCATTTTTTTTTATTTTTTATTTTTGTAAGCGGGCTGGCGGGCCAGCCCGCCAGCCCACCCTTAGGCGGGGCGGGCCAGCATCTCCAGCCCGTTTTACATTGGCGGGCCGGGGCCGGCCCGCCCCGTTTTTGGCGGGCCAATGGCGGGCCGGGCCAAAACGGCCCGGGCTGGCCCGTTTTGCCATCCCTAGTTTTACTTATATCTCAATTCAGGTATTTTTCACTAAGTTTTTTCTTCTTCTTTCTTTTGACCAAATTAAGGTGTGACAATAGCTATATCAACAATTCAACATCTTGCATATTTGAGGGCAAATTTTGAAACATCATGTGTGGTAAAAAAAATTGTCACAAAAATTTAAGACATCTAACATTACGCGATACTCTTCCCAAATTTACGCACAGCGAATGGTAACCCCAATTTGCTAAGAGTACAAATATGAAAGAGCCTTCAAAACTTGAAATAAATTCAGCTTCCATGATCTCTTTGGGAATAAACTTCTGCATGCATGTTTCATAAGAAAGAAAGAGAGTAAAGAGATAAAATTTTAAATTTTAAATTTAAATTTCTTTCCTCTCATATAAATAAACCTTTCTCCCCACCTCATGTGTAACATAACATTGAGATTTTTTTTATTTGGATAGAAGAAAAGAAAGAGAGAAGACAAAAAAATAAAATATAAATAAGAAATTAGAAAAAAATCTAATTTCAATTTTTTTCTTTCTATTATTAATCAAGCTCTTAACTAATAACTATAACGACCATTGACATGATATAAATTGGCCACAACAGAAGAGAAAAGTGAAAACTAATAGTAGTAACTGCTAAAGATTAGGAGATGAAAGTTGATCGTTCAATCCTGGTTCTTGGCTTCTTGGGTTCAGTATTTTGTTTTAATTTAAGTCACTGTCTAAAGAAACTTTAACAATACTTTTATTCCAAAGAGAAAAAAGAGGTTGCTTTGTTTGGTTTGATTCACGCAAAGAGGAGTCGAAGTATATTTTCTTTGATTAACACAAGAGAAAACGGAAGGAAAAATAAAAATAGTATATTGATCTATCATTATAAAAAAATTATAAAATATATCAGAGGTAAATTTATTAATCTGTATAGTTCAAAAGTTGTAAATTACTTTTTTCTTCTTCAAATTTCTAATGTTAGATAGGAAACAAAAATAAAGAGATAGTCTCTTATTTATTTATTTCCCCTTTCTTTAACTCTAATTTTTTGAACCAAATGCAATAAAATTGAAAAATATCCACTCCAATCAAACACAATAAGCCATGCTGGCAAATGCGTGCAGAATTCGATTTCTAGAATTGGAGTTGGTGGAAAATAAAATATTAAAAGTTTAAAACGGTAACTTGACACCGAAACAACTCAAGTATCAGATATACGAAAGACTTGAGTTGGCAATTACTTCGTTGAAAACTAAATTTTAAAATCAAATGTGTTATTTATATAATAAATTATATAAAAATAAAATAAAAGGTAATTAATAACATGACAGGAAAATAAGAAAGTAATGTATAAATTGTTATATAAAGAACATTAATTTTTTTTAATATAGAAGCACCAACTGAGTGGATTCATTTTAAAAGTAAAAAAAATATATCCGATTGTAACTTAATGTGAAAACAAAAATCAAACCGTGATACTTAATTAAAGAACACTGTTAAGAGTAATACAAAAATCATACATAACTTGCGCAAAAGAACTTCGAATATCAAACTTAATCCCAAAGTCACTTTCAAAATATTATAAATTCTAATCACTGTTTTACATCGTAAGTATTTTATACTAATACTATAATTATATAGGGTAAATAGAATTTTGATCCATGAGTTCAATCTTAATGATAAATTATTTGAGTGGTAATTTTACTTTCCCTTCTTTTTCTGTTTTTCTGATTTCAACCATAAGCAAGACCATGTGGTCCTCATATGACAAAAGTTTCTGGACCATCAACGAATTGATGGACCTTTTGGCAATTTGCTTCAGAAAGCACAAGCAGTAGTTGAGGATATTTGTTGATTTCTGTCCCTTTATCCACATGGGGTCCATTTCCACCCCAATTTCTTCACACCTCACACTCTCAACAGATAATAACAATTAACCCTTCGAGGGATCTTACGTGGAATGAGTGAGATTTTCACGAGTGTTTCCTTTTATGAGAATTCTAGTCATTAGGATGAAAAAAAGGAACCATAGAATAGAAGGGGAGAATTAGCACCATCAATCATGTAGCATGCATGTGCACAATTGCTCTATCTGGATTTAATAAACAAAAAGTTGGATTTCAATCTGTCCCAGAAAGATACAACATGACAAAGGAAGAAAGAAAATCCACCAATAAGTTACTTCAGATTCAATCTTAGATGGGTGTAGGCCAACTCTTCTGAATATCAAAGTGGTAACTAGTATCCAAGTAGCATTTGCGATCATCATCTACAAACTGAAACAAAAAAGAATTTAGTTAGTTCTTCCTAGTTAAAAAACCAGAAAGTGAATGAACATTATATGATGTAATTTAATTTAATTTTCTTACCTTGGTTCTAGCTGAATACGTTCCCCTAGCAAACAACCCTGAAGGGGTAGTTTCTTCTTCCAATTCATATGTATATGGTTCCTGCCTTGGGCTAAAAGTTCCCAACATTATCTTTGTGTTGTCCACTATTTCAATAAATTCATGAAAGCCTCATATAATTAAGACAATTCAAGATATGTGTGTTTAATTAATCTAACTAAAATCAAAAGGGGGTCTATGTGTAATGTCTCACCTCTTACCCCAGTTTTCCAAACAACATTGGTGTATTTGAGGCCAGAAACAATGTTGTTGGAGACAGTGAAGGAGAATTTCAAGCGGTATTGACTTCCTTCCTTAAGGGTGAAGATACTCTTCTTAGCATCCGAAGTAAATGGAATTGGTAGAATGAGATCAGGCCTCCCTTGGCATATTATGGTGAGGCTCACTATCTTCACTTCTGGCTCTTTGTTCTCTGCATTACAATACAGAGGGTTTTGCCATTTAGATATGAGAAAACAGGCTATCACTATCAACTTAAAATAGTTTTTCATTTTTATCCAATTACAAAATTTCATATATGATTTATTTGTTAATTTTTACAATAATTATCTTACAACAATTATCTTAAAAATCACACCAATGATAATTTCTGATTGTTTTGACAATGTAAAACTTTTTATATTAATAATACATGACCATTAAACTCGAAGATTTTTCATGACTCACAATATTATTAAAGAAACTTAATATGTTAAAACAATAGGTAAAACCATCCTAGGCTTTTGTTTATCAGGGACCAGCATTTTTCATCAAAAATTGTCATCTCCAAAATAAGGTGATTCAAGGGAGAGGAAGAGGGTTATCTTGTAAATGAAAAACAGCAGAGCACTGCTTTATATGAACAAAGAAATTAAATTGGAGGAAGAGGAGAATCTTGAACAAGAGTTTTCAACACAGATGAAAAACTAATGTCACGTCATCTCCAAATAGAAAGTCATTTATAGAGTTGTTCCAGATGAAAAAATGAAAGAGAAGTACCTCCAACAGCAGACACATCAATACCTCCCAGAAGTTGTTCCTTCCATTTTCTCAAACTTTCATCATCCTTTGAAATGCAAAAGAAAATTTGCCAAATTATTGAACAGCTTTCACCAAATAACAATTGGAAACATAAACAAACAAACAATGTTACCTTATCTTTCTCAAGCTGTTCCTTTAGGGAAAACTGAGGGCCAAGATCCAACAATTCCAACTTGGGGTCTTCCTCTCCCTCTGACTCAGTCCCTTCAGCATCATCATTGTAAGAAACTTGGTTTGTTTCCCCAACAACCTTGTTGGTTCCTTTGTTTTTGAGCTCTTCCTCCAAATTGAAGGGAACATCCTTGGTAGCAGACACAGCAGCAGACATTGTTCCAAATCACAAACACTGTTGTGTCTAATTGGTAGCTCTTCCAAAGTGGTGCCAAATGAAACTGACACGTTACAATTCAGAGGTATATCATGTGAAAGCAATTACTAGTAATTAAATTTGAGATAAGGTAACAGTAAGACAAGGTGAATGTGGGCCTGCAAATGAAGGTAACGAAAAACGGTTGGAATAAAGTTGGTAGGGAACCACGAATGGTGGAGAAGGTCATAACAAATAAACTTAGATCTTACTTTCTGTATTATGACAATTTTAAATCATTCAAGTCTTGAACTGAAAAAGAATGTTATAGGTCGGCAATTCAAAATTATTAATTAATAATTAATGTCCACTATAGGCTCAACGTTCCCTCGGTTGATTAAATTCACCAGCCTTGACAGAAAAGTTTAAATTCAATTTCTGGGGGCAGTCATTTATTTCTGTCTATATTTAGATGTTTTGCAAAAGTTCCTTTTTTTGTAATTTGCATGACTTCTTTTTTAAAAACAATATATATTCTTCCAATTTTTCATTTTATTTTTTATTAATAGTGTGTTTTATTCAATTATATCTTTGTCGAGTTTTAATATTTTCAGCCTTTCCGTTTTCTTTTTAATTTTTATAATTAACTTTTTCTAAATTAAAAAATAGCAGTCAAAAAATTATTAATTTATGATAAAAAAATGACTATTTATTACATACCATCTAAAAAATACAACAATATGATATTCATTCAGTACTATTTTTATTTTAATAAATTTTATTATCATTTTATTTTTTCTCTTAAAATTTCTAATAAAAAGAAAGTTTAAATAGTATTTATTCTTTTTTTTTTGTTTCACTGAAAATATAGCATAATCTTATTTATGCGAGTAATATCAACATAGATTAATCTAGGATTATTTTATTAGAGAGAATAATAAATTTTCTAACAAAGTAATTAAAAGTAGCAAAAATTTCAAACAATCGAAGTTTATAAGTATTTTTCACATGGTATTACTTAAAAATACATACAATTCAAATTAATTAGGAAATAAATTTATATTACATTTGTTTAATACTCTGAATTGGAGTATCAAATTGCTAGATGCAATGTTACATTAGTTAAATGTAACCAAAAATAATTTCTTTAATTACAAAGAAAAAATATGATGGGTGAACTGCTGCAGTGAGGGTGAGAGTTTCAGATGTTCTATTCATAAATTTGAACATAAAACACTATCAAAGCTTTGGGCTCGAAGCAACGGTGTCTGACTTTGAAGTCATTTTAGTATATTCTCTTTACAAGTTCCACAGGTTCATCAGCAGCACATGACATGAGAACTCAACAACAAAAGAAATGCTGGGTGTGGCTGCGAGAGCAAAGAAATGCTCCGCATGCACAAATTTCTAACTCATCTTAATTATGCCATTCCAAGATACAATTCATACTTGATTCTAATGTGAATACCTTATTAACCCAACTCATTCATAATGATATAGTTTAAATTTAAGCTTAGTGATTGTGTCATGTTATTTTTTTACTCTAGCAGTGAGATCAGATAGTTTTTTCTTTATTGTCCCAAGTATCATCTAACTTAGTGTCAGAGAGACACAAATCCTTCCAAGTAAAAAAATTAATTTAAAAGATCCACCTCTTTTATATGTATTTCTTTTCATATATTAACAAGTGAAAATCCAACACTGAAAAAAGATTAAAGAATAAGTATCATCATTTATTTGTTATTGTTATTATATATATAAAAGGATAACTTGATTGATCCACATAATGATCATGTGTTTACAGCTCACATAGTATATGAATGATCTATTTAATAAAAAACTCTTATTTAATTTTTATTGTGTGAAAACTCACCAGATTAGTAGTAGTCGCAGTATTATGAATGAGATTAGTCTATAATTTACTAAGTTTAAAAATATTTGTTATAGGACAAAAAAATATACATGTAAGTATAAGTTTTTATATATGTTGTGATTTTTATTATTTTTTATTTTTTGCATTATTTTTATAAATTGTGATGTAGATAAATAAAGGTATTGCCCTACAGTGAAAAACATTTGTTTTACGAAATGCATACCAGAAGCTCAACTCTCTTATCAGTAAAAAATTATAATCAATTGTCTCATAATCAAATAATTAGATAAATTATTCATTTAGAGCATGTGTGAGAAGGATTTTTACTCATCATTTTATTTGTCTTTTAAAGAAAAAAATTGTTTGTAAAAAAACAAAATAAAATTAGATGATTATAATATCAGTTTAAATTTGTAAACAATTTTTTTTCCTAAAAAATAAGTTTTTTTTTTAATATTTAAAATTTATTATTATTTTTCAACCAATTTTTTTCTCCTACAATAGATAAAATTAAGCTGATTTTTTTATTATTATATCTAAATGCAAAAAATATCTCAAAATCAACTTTTAATATTCTAATTATAATTAATTATAACAATAAATCAATTATTAAAATAATATAAGGTTCACAGTTTCCCCAAGCACAGTTTCAACTTCTAATATACTTCATTCAACTTATAATTTAAATAATCTTTGAGATTCAAATTCTCTTTGGCTAAATATTTATGAAAAATGATACATCTCTAAAACTAAGACTTCGAAACATCTTTGGACGAGTGTATCAGTTAACAAGTTAAATATAAATAATTATTTCAAAGTGTATAAGTTAACAGACGTTAATTTTTTATGCTTTCGGAGGAAGTGTCGACCACTTCTTTAAGAAGCAATAGCATCTCTCATCTAGCACCATCCGGTAAACCTTGAACCCTCAAGTAATAATTGCAACATATTATTGAGAAAAAGAGAAAATTTGATTAATGGTTAAGATTTTTGTGAGAGTGAGAATATGTTGGAGAAAATTTGATTAATGATTAATTTATTTATATTCTTTTACTTATATTACTAGTATTTTAGTCTAAATATTTATTATATGTAACTATTACCTATAACAAATATATACCAATAAATATTATATTTAAATTTGTATAAATAAATATTTTCAATTTTATAAATTATATTTTGAATTTAAGATAAATATTTTATATTACAATATAAGATTATTTTTAGATATTGATAATTTATTTTAAAATATTAAAATTTAATTATAAATAAAAAATTAAATTAGTTAAGAAATTATAAAAATCTATAAAATCACTTCTGTCAAAAAAAAAAACACCTAAAAAGAAAGCTGTTCGAATGTAAAATACCTAAAATATTCAGTAATTAAGAGTTAAAAGTAAAAAAAGGTATTCTTTAACAAATTTCAATATAATTTATGTATATATATTTTAATTTAAAAACTAGCAAATTAGCCTAGAAAAAACGTTTCCCGCCAATTTTGGTCTAGGATCAAATTATTTGGGGCGGATTCGGAACCGTGAAGCAATTCCAACGCTCACTCGACACCCTCGCCGCTTGTGACTGTCGCTGAGAGAAGAAAGAAAACTATGGAAATTTTTCGTTCTCAGAATCGCAGTAACTTCTTGTCCTCCTCCAACGACGCCGTTTCGGTTCCCACCATTCCCCTCTATCGCTCCGCCCCGGCGCTCGAAGTCAGGCTTGAGGATTTCGAGTCCTTCGCCATCGACCGCCTCCGAGGTCCAATTTCTTCGTCTTTATGCTTTCATTGTCTTCTGCTTCTTCCAATTCAAGAGATCTGCTTCATATTCCCTCTGTCTTCGTGCTTAGGGTTTTGGATAATCTTCTATGCTTGTCCGCTGCTCCCTGTATATATGTTGGATTCAAGAAACGAGTGTATTATTCAAGTGAAGCCTGAAATCTGCTAGTGATTTGCGTTTTTATAATGTATTAGTCGCGAAATTGTGTGTGTTTGCATGCGTTTCTTCGCATTTTTCAAGTTTTGTAGTTCGTTTTTTATGGATATTAATTTTTTGTTGCAGTTCTCAAGGGGATTTCTGATGGTTTGTCACGGGGAAAGAAACCTGACGAAATGGAAAATTTGGTAAAATGCTGGATCTGATGATGTTGATTTGTTAGTTTTTCACTGCTTGATGGGTTGTTTCTATGTGAACCTTTTTTGTACAGGTAAAGGATCTGTGGAAAGTGAATATGAGACACCAACACGCATCTGAGGTTCTAAACAAGGATATTATATCTCATTTTGTTCTGCGTTTGGTGTATTGCAGAACGTAAGAGCTCTCCCTCTCTCTCTCTCTCTCTCTTATGCCTTACTATTTTACTGTTGTTCCTTGCCTTTGAAAAGAGTCCTCAGTTGTTTGACAAATAAAGCCTGATCAAAATAAATGGAAGATTACTAAAATTGAATAATTTGGTAATGATGATATTGAGAGTTTAAGACCAGTGACACCAATTACATGCATTGATCAGATTTTGTACTTATGCATTAATCCTGAATGATGCTTGGCCTGGACCAAAGCAAGGAAAAAATTCGGATTAGTAAAGTCATAAGAAAACCTAATTATGTTTCTAAATTATTCCATATATACTAAAATTCATAATGCCTGTTTTCCCAGGGAGGACCTGAGGAAATGGTTTCTTTCTATGGAATCTGCACTCTTTCGATACCGTTTTCGTCTTCTGAATGCTGAAGCTCAGGTAAAATCTGCCCATACTATATTGTTTTTGTATTTCAATTTAGGTTCTTACTCATCACAAACTTTTCTTATGAGTGCACAGAGGGCAGTCATGGATGAATTTGACCTTCCTTACAGGGCTGTTAGCAATGTGGAATTTGAGGTAGTCACATGTCATTTGTTATAATTGATTTGCTTTTGACTATTGTATCTAAATGTTTCTTAGAAGGTGATTTTTGCAAAACTAATTTAGTTCTGATACCTTAGTACCTAAAGAAATGACAATTCTGTTTTCCAGAGCATAAAAGAGAAATTGGGACAAGTTGCACGTTCTATGGGTCAGCCTTCACCCACTGGTAGGAGCACATTGCTTTCTTTTTTCAATGACCAATTACCATATTGGTATCGATCAGCGGAAATGATTTGCATGCACCTTGCTAGATTATCTTTTTGAATGAAAATGAATAGGAATGTAACTAGTTGTTGCTACCTAAGAGCTAAATCACATCTTTCCTTCTGCTTTTTTTAGTATTTGTTTAGTATCTAAATCCACTACTAAGCTATCAGTTGCATGGGTTAATTTATTAAAAAATAGAGATCTTGGGTTTTTCAAGTGGAATATTTGCACTGCTATTCTACATGAAAAAGAAAAAAAATCTTTTGAAACTTGTGCCTCAATTTTCTTGGTGTTTTATTTCCCCGATTTTGATTACTTTTTCAAATCTAATGAGCCTATATTTTGCTTTTCTTCTTTTACTTTTTTTTTGCAGCTGATGCTATCTTCTACAAGGTATGTTTTATTTTTTACTTATTTCTTCCATGCACATGGTGACAGGATTATTAACATAACCGCAGTTCTATTGTAAATATTAACTCTGACGTTTTTAAATATTTCTTATCCTTCTCTGTAGAAAATTGGTTCTCTTATTCAGTAAAAATATTGAACTCAACTGATTCCTCCTTGTTCACAAAAAGAAAAAAGATAGTACTTATTAATTAAAAAAGGTTTGAATCTATCAGAAAAACTGTTGGGAAATAGTAATTAATTATCCTTGGGTCTCTTTGTGATTCTCAAGAGCTCGTATGTGTGTGTGGTGAAGGTGGTGGAAAACTTTTTAGAGACCATCAGAGATCTAGGGCTCTGGAAACCATACTGGATTCAGAGGAAAAACAGAGAAAGAAAGTAAAGGATTTGAAAGAATGTGGTTTATTGAATTGCCATAGTTTCTGTTACAGGGTGTAGTATTATACAAGCAACTGACTGATAATTAACTCCTAAAGTTAGTTATGCCAGCTGAAACTATTTGTTCTATTACAAGACAAACATAGGGATAGTGATAAGGAGAGTGGGTTCAAATCTCCCTAGCTAACATAACTCACTAATTACTAACATTTGCCGATAAAAAAAATGTTAACTCAGTCATACACTCACAAGGCATGAATGATTTCTGGGCACCAGTTTAATGGGAAGTATAAGGAAGTAGTGATATGTTAATACTTGTATCATTTTTGTAATTTTCAAAAGGTTGTTTATATGTGAGTGGAGTATTGGAGGATATCTTCTTTCAATGCATTTTTTATCTCTCTTGTCACCTTTTCCTAAAACATAACAAATTATTGTATCCAATAGATAAGATCGAATAATCTTGTGGGGGAAAGCTCTCAATAATGAATGGGGTGGCAATTTTAGACATTCTTATGCTTCTTACTTTCCATGTTACATCATATGTCATTGTTATCTAACATTCTCCCTCAGGTTTTGGGTTACAACTTACAACATCTGTATATCTTTTCTTTCATTCCCATATAGGTACCATTTGAAGAAGTTCCAGAGCTTGTTGCTGGACGGAAAGTGTTTATAAATCAAGGATATGCATATGTTGCAATGAATCAGGTTGACAAGTGTAATTACATTCTATTTATTCTTGCTTTGAACTCAAATTATTTGTTACAGTAAATATTGTGTTTCAATTTTGCCTCTTTTCTAGATTGTTTCACTTGTAGCCACACTATTCCGCAGTCAGCTGTCAAAGACACTCATCCTTACTAACAGGTTTCATTGGTCATTTGAAGTCATCTCAATAAATTTTCTCATATAAACTCTCAATTTTATTTCTTTAAATGCAATTTTGGGATTTAAGATTCTTAGAGTTTCATCTAATTGTTGCAGAAAATGGACATCTTCAATTAGAGAACAAGAAAAACATAGGTTGACTCCTGTAAGTGTGGTGTGCTCTTTGTATATCAATAGATCCTTTCTTTGTTATAAAAGTTGATTAGCATTCTATGTAGATTGTGGAAGCCCTATGCTCAAGTTATCTGGGTCCTGATTATTCTCAGGTAATTCAAAGCAGTATATTCATTTATTTATTTCTAGTATTAGGCATTTATGTGATGTTGGATTGACAATGGTGACTTTGATTTAAAATTTCTGCAGTCAAGAGAATATGGTGATATGTCATTAAAGGACATTGATCAAGTTGCCAAGAGCTCATTTCCTTTGTGCATGCGTCACCTATTTGATAAGGTTTGAGATTGGAATAAATAATGCCCATTTTTTTCTTCCCCCTTGATTCATCTGTAATTCCTTTCTTATCTTTTATCTTTTTCAGAGTCCTTATATTATTTGTCAGTTTTGTCTCACATCTCCTGGTTTACCACTTTTTATGCAGCTGAGAGAGGATCATCATTTAAAGCATGGAGGGAGGATGCAACTAGGCCTCTTTCTCAAGGTTGCTTTTGGCTGCCTTCTGGGCATAATTAAAAATACTTTAGAGTCTAGATGGTTAATAATTTTGAGGTGTTAAATGAGGCTTTACATTTCACATGCGTTGGGGATGGGAAAATTATTGCCTCGAATTATCCTGACAGTTGAAGACTTGAAGTTACTTTCTTTAGTTTTAAGTTAATTAACGAGATATAAGTGGAAATAACCTTATGTTGAAAAATTAAAATTTATGCTTTTTTTATACCTATAAATTTATGATACCCCGAGTCCGAATTTATGTCGGTCCAAAGCCGGTCTAACATTCTTAAGCCTAAATAACTTTTGATGTGAGGCTTTTATAAAATTAATAAAAGTAATAGACAAATTTAAGGCCTTTAGAAGATATAAATAATATTTTCCTCAATAATATTAGAACTCTATTTATCACGAACAACTACTAGAATTCCAATACTATATAATTTTTTTTTGGAGGCCAATACTTTAAGCTTGGATTGGCCTTGCGTTAGTCTTCCACACTTTGACTCGGTTCATTTGGGTAAAAATGGCACAATTCTCGGGTTTATTATGGTCATATGATTATGCTGGGTTCGAATATCGGTGCTTATTTGTAGCATTGTCAAAATAATACATTTTGATTCACTTTCATTCTGATGGAGAATATCAATGAGAAGTCTTCTAATTCCGTTTACTTATAATTACCCCCCGGTCTTCTTTGTTATCTTATCTTTTGTTCTTTTCTCCACAATGTAAGTAGGGTGTTGGCTTGAATTTGGATGATGCACTTGCGTTTTGGAGGGCGGAGTTCTCTAAAAAGGTAACGTACAATTCTTGTACATTATCAATTATGGAAAGTAAATTCTGGCAATTCCTTCAGATTTTAAAGTTAAATATGTGCAATTACATGTTTTCAGTTACATGAATGGTGAGTTTGAATCACAGCAGTTTTCAAGTTTGATATTTTTTGCACATTATTTCATAATACTTTTAAATCGTTCTGAATCTGTATACCTGTGTCTATTCAATTTATTCCATCTCTCTAGACATCTTGGTATACAGTCTTTGAGAAGGTATTCTTTAGGCTGCTTTCTTTGCATTAATAATTAATCAAATGTAAGGGTCTTATTGTAGGTTGGTTTGGAGAAGTTTGAGAAACAATATGCGTACAGCATACGCCATAATTATGGAAAGGAAGGGAAGAGAACTGTAAGTTTTAAACTCTTCCACTGATTTATGGGACATTTCAAATATATTTCCGTTGCTGATAACTTGTGTTATTGCCATTTTCCAGTTTGAAACTAGGCTTTGAAACAGTTTCAGTGTTTCTAACTTTGTCATTATAATGCATGCATATGACGAGTTTCAATAAGAAATTTTTTGATTGATGTTACAGGATTATACTCCCTATTCTTGTCTAAAGATTATTTCATCTACTCCCGGAGCTGGAGATCATCATGGTTGCCCCTATCGACATTTCAGGTCACTCTTAATACGTGTGCTATCAAATGTATAGTTTAGCGTTCAGAATTGGATATCTGAAATGGATGCTTTTGTCCAGTAATTTTTACTTGATAAATGTCTTAATAGAATTATAACTCTGCCTTTGTGAAGACTATAGTTTGTATTGAAATTGTGATGGGAACCAGGCAGATTCTTGGTCCACAAACCAGCCAAGCTACACATTTGGAAGATGTACAATAGCAGTAGAAAATGGCTGGAGTAACTGCTGGATGGCAGTTATAAATAGAAAATAACTAGTAAAAACTTCTGTATTAGGAGCATATTGATAGTAGGACACTGCCTGATGGCGGTTATTCATAGAAAATAACTACTAACAGTATGTATTAAGAGTATAACTGATATTAAGGCAAGTACTTAGGCAAGTGTGTTATAGTTTGTAGTTTGTGGACAGAGTGCTCTGTTGGAGAGTTTTGTCTCTGGGGCAGCAACTATAGTATTATATTTATTAATCTATAAATTGTTATCAAACCCCTAAGCAATAAATTGTTATTACAAATAGTCTCTATTTGCGTGAGTGGATATTTCCTCTCCAGCTCCTGCATCTGCAGCAGCCAAAAAACAGGAGTGAGAAAGAGAGAAAGGGTGCTGGACTGGAGAGGAGTGTGGGTAGATTGTACCACAGGGAGTAATACAATTTAAAGTGTTATTATTTATTAATTTTTTTAATTATCATTGGAAATGCTCATTCTGTTTTCCAGACTCCTTCGTTGACATCATTTTTCTTTTATTTATTATTATGGACTTGACTTGAGATTTAATTGGCGCCGTTTGACTTTAATAGTGAAGAGAATCTAAGAGCTGCTCTCAGTAGAATGGGGGTAAACAGTCGATCAATGGAAGATGTGATAGACAAAGTGAGAAATAGACATTATCAGGTAGGTATTGCACAACTTGCTGAAAAATAATCAATTTCAACCTTTGGATTTGATATCTGATTATATGGATAACGTTTGTGCAGTTGGCTTGCACCTTAACATTTGAAGCTCTTCATGGCATGCCGTGTGATGCAGGGATTAACCATCCAAATCAATACTTCAGTGACAGTAAAAAGATATTACAGTCTAAGGTAGGCTACAATTTACAAATTGTGATTCAAATCAATACTTGAGTTGCAGCTGTAATCACAATTACAAACTAGCTAGGTTAGGGATATGATGCGTTGTCTTTATTATTTTATTTTCATAATATAGGCCACAAGTGTAATCTGCTATATGCCTACTTGTCGCCTGCATTATAAATTTGCTTAATATTAAGTTAATATTAATGTATATGGAAAAGAATACATTAATTAATCATGGACAGTGAAAGGCGACTTGAATTAAACTAAAATAATAAGCGACTATTTTTTTCGGGGCATATCCTGGATAGATCACAAGTCGCAAAGTCCCACCTAATCCTGATGTTACATGAATGATGGCAAGATTATATACACGGAAATAAATGTTAGCAATATGTATATAGCAATGCAAATAGACGCGTGTTCTGGTTGAAAACAACTTTTTTTGTTCTTGCCTTTCAACATGCTAAACCTAAAACATGATATGTTTAATGTCAAAATATAACAATTGCCACCCACGGTTTAGAAGGGAGGTGGTCAATCTCGCATGCGCTTGTTATTATCCCCAAGAGTTCTGCAATATCCCTTGGTTAGTCAGTTTCAAGCGTTTTGCAGGATGTATATAATTCCCACAGTACATACAGCATTATACACTGTAAATAATACTCCTGTGTGACTTTGCTGACCAGAATACCTTGTAATCTGCTCTATGCCTACTCACCTAATGTGATATTTATTCATCATTATTATTATTTTTTAATGCAGAAGGATTCTTCAGCCTAGAGAATTTTGGTTATTGCAGAAGACTGGTTCTGGGGCCCATCTCAGGTTGACTTTTGAGCCTTCTGTTTTCTTTTTCTAACATTCTTTTCTGTATCTTTTGCTAATTCCTTCTGGTTGTGTTCAAAACTATGCTAATTATTTTTGTAAACCGAAATATGTTGACATTCATTAAAATATATTGGTAAAATAACGATATCGAGTTCTTTGAATAAAATACTGAAGTATGTATTCCACTATTTCTTGCTGCACCTTTACTGATGTTATTTCAGATTCCTAAAATCTATCATTGTACACATTTTAAATTTCATGTAATTGAATCATACTTGAACGCAACTATCTATTATGCATCCTAAACCTATTACCATAGGAGAATACATACATTTTCTTGATGTCAAGTTAAAAGGCATTTCCCTTTGTGTTAGTGGTTAACTATTTCTTTTAAACCATACAGGCGTGGGTTGGTAAGTTAATTCTGGTATGTATAAAATGCAAAGCGTTGTTGCACATTATGTGAGACAACTGTACAGTATAAAAATGACATTTATGAGGGTGATAATTTACATAGAATATTGATTGTAAACTGAGGTGTGGGAACCTTTCAAAGAAAGATGTGCAGTTGGCTTTTGATATGGGTTATATGTTGCCACAATTATTCAATCTTCCGGATGTTAGGTACTATGAATGACAAAAATATCCGTACTCACGGATATTTGCGGGTAAAATCTGCTATGAATAATAAATGAATAGGTTAATTGGGTATTTGCGAATAATGGGGATGAATAATTTTTTACCCGTTTATAAGCGAGGTGGGGGTGGGTATGATGATATTTATACTCGCAGGTATTCGTTTAATAATATTTCTTAAATATTCTAATTATTCTTGTACTACATAACTTTAAAATTACACTCTCTCATCTTATTTTCTTACAAAAGTGAGGTTGATTAAGTTATTAACATGTGTTAAACATGTTATAAAATTATGTTGAATGTAATTTGATTAATTTTTTAACTTTGATTGGACTAATAAAATTTATGTATTTGTGATGAGATTCTAACATACTTGTTAGATTGATGTATTTTAAGTTATTGATTATCATGCATTTTTATTATTATTTCAACAAAATTAACGTTAAATACAAGTTCAAAATTAATAATGAATTTTTATTTTTAATATTTCAATGACATTAAATATAAACTTAAAATTATTTATAATATAATTTTTTAAATTTCTTAAAAAATTTATAAATATTCATGGATATCCGTAGGTATTTAAGAATTCATAGATACTCGCTTAATAGATATTCGTGTGGATATGAGGTAAGTATGATGTCAATTTTTATTCAGCGGGATGGGGGTGAGTTTACTATTACTCGCTCACACAGGGTCCCGTTGCCATCCCTATTAGGTAATTATAAAATTCAGTATATTTATTTATTTATTTAGCCCAGAATCTGGCCGTGAAATGGTTCCTTCCTTTCGTGATTCATTTGGCAAATACATTTTCCTTACTCGTACTACTATCAGTAATAGTTGGACAACGGTATGTTATGATGCCTATGTTAGTAGACACGATAAATGCTTAACCCAAGTTGGCAAGCTCCTAATAAGGAGAGGTTTTTATGTTTTCGTAAAGTTTGTTTTATTGAAAATGTTACACGTAACTCTAGTTGATTTTTATGTATGTTATTTGGATAAAAAAATTGGTTTTAATAACCGTTGTTAGTTGGTGATATTAAATATACTCTATTAATTTATTTTTATATAGTAATCGAGTTAAATGATTTTTATATTCTTGATACAAAAGTGTTTTTTTTTAATAATAAAAGAATTACTTTTGTATCTTCAACTAGCAAAAGGGAAATATGTTAAAATGACAGTGCTTGTTGATAAGAAAGGTTATTAAGATAAATTATTAGAAGTTTAATTTTTATTAATTCTTCGGTGAAATATTTGCATAGTCAACTAACAAAAAAGTCACCATTTTAAATAGTCATAAATTATTAAATTTATCATATATGATAATTTATAATTGGATGATGTAAAAACTTACATCCTTGGTGTAATACAATTAAAATAATTTCTAAATGACTTCAATTTTCATACATTGTCAGTTTAGCAATTTTTATAGTCAATTAATTACAAATAATCTTAAGTATGATTTTAAAAATTACTATAAAAGCCAGCCAATTTATGTTACAAATTGTCTCATTAATTTTTTTCCATCGACCCTTTTTAATTCAGCGAATCAACCCTGGTCTCCCCTCCTTTATTGGGCCCGTCGCAAAACCTTTGAAATATAACTTAAATTCAAGATAACGTTAGCCCCAACCATTTTTTTTTACTTATGGAAAAAAGGGGGTAATTTTTTGCAACCTCGTAATTGAGAACTCAAAAATACTTATATTTTGCTAAAGTCAAATAAGCATAATATAGTTTAACGGGTGCCAAGATTTCAAGTAGTGATGAATACTTTGACTACCATATTTAACATGTTAGCCTAAATGTTTGTGTTTTGGGTAAATTTCATTTTAGTTCATAAAAGATACAATAATCTGATTAAAACAATATCAATCATAAGTACAAGTTTAAACGAGTTTTGCCCAATAGTATATATTTTTAGAAAATAGTTATTGATACAACCATAATCAATTTAGTTATTGAAGGGTTTCGTTTTTAAATTAATTTTTATTCCTCAGTTTAATTTATCAATAATTTGATCTCTATTCATATTAGTCTAACTCAAATTTGATACAACATGTGAATATTGAATGATGATATTTGAATATTTTAGCGTAAACTTTAAGTATTTCTTACCTAATATTTATTGATTTAAGTGATGAGAATTTATATTCTTCTTCCTATAAAAAAAATTCTATTCGATCTCCTTTCAACAATAATAATAAATAAATAAAAGTGTTGGGTGAGCTTTGTTCCTTTCAAATAAGTCTGTTTAACTTGATTCAATTCAGTAACGACTCACAAAGAATTAATATATTTGAGTCAGACAACATTCTTTTAAAAAAAAAATTAAATGCAACCGCATTTGTATTTTATATATCTTAATTAATTTTGGAAATAAAATATTTAGAGTTTTCGTATTATAATATAAAATATGTTTACACGAGATCGTGAATAATCACCGAATGTGTATATTTAGTTGATATCTGAATTCCGTGTTGCCAATCTTTAACTACAAGCTGCAATGCAAAGATTAAAATATTAATGGAAATATTTGTTGCTAGGACTACATCATTAAGTAAAGATTAGTTTCATAACAAAATTATGTAAAAATGCTTAAGGTCGGTTGGTGTATAAAGTTAGACCTGTAATTCTAATTCCAACTTTGTTAAAATTAGATCTAGTTTAGAGTAATACTTTCTAGCTTGAGTTGTATAATGAATTAATTATAGTATATAAAATTATGAATTTTAGTTCCATTTTAACGTTTATTACGATGAATCAACTCATTTAACCTATCATCAATCATGAGAAAGATTAACTAAATTTTGGCTTACTAAATTTGATCAACCCATATAATCTGTGGTGACATGTCAAGTGAGGTTAACAACTCTAATTATGTATAAAAACATTTAAAGACTACATAAAAAAAACTCAAATTATATGCAAATAATTTTGTTGATTGCAACATGATCATTAGTATTTCTCAGTGAAACAGTCATGTAATGCATGTGATTCAAATTCAATTTGGTGAATGGAGGATATAGAGGGAACTCTTATATACTACTTTCGTGGTTGGCAATTAGAAGCCATGCATGCATAAATTGGCGGGGAAATTTATCATAATTAAGGAAATATTAAGCAAAAAGTAATTAATCTCCATCCATTGATGAGGGGTATGTCATAGATGTTGTCGTTGTCAAGTGTCTCACTACCTCAGAAATGGATGGAAAAAACTGAGAGTGAAGAAGATTCATGAAAATTCCCTATGGACTATGGAGCACCCATTAACAAGGGAAGCATGGAATCATCAAATGCCTCTGCTATAGTTTTTTTTTTTTTTTTAATTTTAAAATTAGTTTATGAGATTCCAACTTTATTCATGTGATCAAGTTTAGATATAAAAATATGTTAGATCGCTCAATGAGAGTTTAATAGTCTAGTCTATATCAAACTCAGGTTAAAGCTAATTTTTTTTTCCTTCAGAAAATAAATCAAGCAAAAACTTTCATTAAAGCTTATTCCATTAAAGAAGTTGGACACTACACCATTAAATTTTATTTTTAAGAGTTAATCATTTGTCAGTGTAAAATTTTTTACACTGACAACCAATCATATCTTTTAAATTATTTTATTTTATTATTATTTCATTAAATAAGCAACTGATATGATACTATTAAAAATCAATATATAATTGATTGTCAGTGTAAAAAAACTTTACACTGACAATGTATAAGTGATCAACTCTATTTTTAATTCTAACAAGTCTATCTATTTTTTCGTTAGAAAAAACGTGACAACTTATGAAGCAATTGGAAAGACTGAAATAATGAAACTTTGATATTTTAGAGTCTGATAGTTATGACTGTGAATGTAATTTTTTTTACATTATCAATTTATAACAAATAACGATTATTATAAATTTTAAGATAATTATCGTAAAACTTAATAAGATTCTGTTTTACTTTTTTCGTATATCTTATTTCCTCATTTTTTTAACTTAGAACAATACTTATTAGAAAATTCATTTAAGTCATGCTCGATCACGTATCATATAACTACGCGGATAACTTAATCAATTATAAAAGGAAAAACTAATGAATGATAACATTATTTTAATTATTAGTTTATTTATACCGTGCCTATTTGATTTTTTTTTTTTTACAGAATATTAAAATCCAATCCATTAAAAAATGAGTTGAGTTAAATTCAACTTTTTTTTTAATTGAGCTGAAAATCTCAATCTAATCCGATTCATTTTGGTTTGATTTTCATTGACATGTCAATCTATTAAAATACACAATCATTTTTATTTTATTTATCTTAGTTTTTTTTTCTTCAAATTTTTGATAAAATTCAACTAAAAAAGAAAAAAAATTATAAAAAGTGTTAAATGAGACATGTACTAAATAAGTCCATTGACAATATTGAAATAAGTTGATATAATACAATTACAAATAATTTCATCAACAATAATAAAATAAATACACAATACAATCATAAATAAATATTAATAAATAAATAAATTACAAATAAACACATTGAATCAATATTAATAAATAAAGGTCATAAACAAAATTAACCTAATAGGTTAATCCAATCCAACCCGTTAAGTCGTTAAAATTATATGAGTATTAGATTACACGATTTAGAAATAAAGAGTACAATCCAACAGAATTCTATTTAAATTAATTATGTGGAGTCAATCAATTGAGATGACACCTCTCTAACTTTACATAAAAAAAAAATCATAAAAAAGGTTGCCTAAGTGTCATTATACTGAGTTTTTGTTTAATCAAGTGTTAGAATGGACTTAGTTAGATAAGGTTGAATATATATTCCAAATTTCAATCTAGAGTTAAATAGTGTTCCCTGCTAGCTGTGCTGTATTTATATAGAGGCATTGTAGTTGAGGTGGTAGAGGCAGGACCATAATGGGGGCTTTGGATTTACATATAGCATTATTGTGCCACTTTTCCTTGTTGCACGCCAATTTCTTTATGTGTTGGGGCTTGAACCCTTTGTTTCCTCCCAATTACGGGGAACTTGAGAGTGACATTCATTTCCTGCATGCTTATGACTTATGACTTATGACATACACATGTGTTCTCTATTAAACCCTCCATCCCATCACATAAATGAATGTCGCCACCTTCTTCTCTTATTCTATCTCATGAACAATTGCGGTTTTCTTTAATTTCTTTAAACATTAGTTTGAAGGTTAAATCTGCATAATGGTTATGACTTGATGAATTAACTTATCAAATTACAAAATATCAAAACATATGTTTTCAATTTAAAGAAATAAATCGCCTAAAATCAAGAATATTTTTATAAATTTATATGAGAAACCCGAAACCCTAAAACTAAGGAGTTTTAGTTGTATTCGATCAATTAACTTCATGATAAATTTCTGCTGTTCTTTCGATACATTTTTTAAATTTATGAAAGTCATCGCTTTCAATCTGTTTCGAGAAAATGGAACCACTTTGTGGTTATGGCTGCAGTAGAAAGGAGACAAATTGTATCTGACGTAACATGTGATAGTCTAATTAACAAAGCTCTAATTCTTTCGAACCAGCTCACTCATATATATATATGTTATTTGTCACTTTGCTAGCTGATATAGACGTAAGAGTCAATGAGACATTCCTTGGTTCATTAATTTTTTTTATGGTGTGTTAATTAACTTAATTTCCACCCCTGGGATTGAACAAATTTGTTTAACACTTTAACCTCAAAGAATTCCTAATATGATTACCCCAATATATATTTATATATTCTCAAACCAAGGTAGTCTCAGGTTTAAAGTCTGAACTCTAGTGTACTTGATTTAATTAATTTAATCTGATCTGAGCCTCGCCTACTTTTGTGGTCCGTCAACAACTAAAATAGTTTGCAATAATTAAAGCATTAGAATTCATATGTATCCAAAGTTTGATAAATGAAGAACTTTGACGTGTACATGTCTTACTTGCATTGCATGACATGACTATGAAACATGAATGTACAAGATATTTGTTTGCATTGGGCAGATTTTGGTGCAGGATTTATATACAAATCAGAGCTTGCAACTATGACAGGTTTTGAAGACAAAATTGGTAAAAATTAATCTTTTATGTTGGGGTCCGCTGTTATCAACATAATAATAATGGAGCTGGGAGAAGTGGGGCTATATGCAGTCGCTTTACAAACTCAGCTTT
This sequence comes from Cajanus cajan, assembly GCF_000230855.2. Taxonomy (NCBI): domain Eukaryota; kingdom Viridiplantae; phylum Streptophyta; class Magnoliopsida; order Fabales; family Fabaceae; genus Cajanus; species Cajanus cajan. The sequence goes on from NC_138518.1 coordinate 68,075,238, forward strand.
TCTCATGTGTGGTAGTTGAAACTTTTATGTACCCATAACATTGTTTTTCCACCATCATGATGCAAAATCAGTCCTTTCCTCCTTCACAACGTCTTTTTATTAGTTTTAATATATAAAAATGATATGGTACATTCATCACGACCAAACAAGAATCACGAATGAGGTATCCAGATTAAACTTTTTAAGTTAATTATTACTTTCACATAAAATTTAGAGTAATTTTAATTAGACTATGATTTAAAGAATTAATGATAAAATTGGGATTTTATTTTTTAATTGTTTACTTTTTCCACGCTTTTTTTAAAATTCAATACAAATAATAATAATAATAATAATAATAAATTCTAGTTGTTATGTATTGTCTCACACTTAAAAATGGTGATGGGCGGGTTGAGGAAGGCTTTGCCTTTTCATCTTCACCATTACTAAAAATGGAGTTTATTTTATTTTATTTTTAATATAAATCATTTTTTTATTGAAAAAAGTAATTATGTTTGATTCAAGTAAAACTATTATAGATGAAAAAACTCTCTTCAAATATTTAAAGAAGAGATCTTTCACATTGTGTTCATCATGGAAAATTTTGAAGCACCATGTGTGAACAAATTACAAGTAACATTTCACCAAGGTTAATGGAGTACAATGGGCGAATATTTTACAAAGATCATTTTGAATATATTTGCTAATCCAAAAGAATTGGGGAAATGAATGACGCTATTATCATCTTTATCCTTGAAAATTTTTAGATTGATCAACAAACAATTACTAAGATCATGACTTGCCCAACTAACATTGTGGCGACAATATTATTAATGTATAGGAGGTAATAAATTCAATGAGGTAGAAGAAAAATAATGTAGGATGGATGACAATCAAGATTGATTTGAAGAAAAAAGTCTTTGATAAATTAAAGTGAGACTTTGTGAAAATGTCAACTTTCTAGAGAATTATATGAACATGGTTTGGTCTTATACTCATCACCTAGAATGAGAATGTTTTGGAACAAAGATTGTCCTAGAGCAATTTTCTACATATGAGAAAATTTGACAAGGTGATCCTATTTATCTTGTTCACACTTTGTATTTAAAGGTTTTTCAATTTTTTTTTAATTTTATTGCAGATAATAAATTCTAGTCTTTCATTCAACTATCCTAGAGAGACCCAAGTTATATTTTTTAACATCCATTGACGATCTTCTCTTATTTGCAAAAGCTAAACTAAAACAAGTGGAGAACACAAAGAAACAGACACACACATAATCCTTGACTTGTTTTATAAGAGCTTTGACAAGAAAGTTAAATTGGATCATTAGGTCATAACCTTCTTCTCAATTAATGTCAACTAGCATGGTAAAAGGATAATAATTAACTAGTTTGATTACCAAATCACTAATGATCTAAAGAAGTATATATCAAAGCTCTTATACTTTACATGGCAGTGAACTTCAAAACGATCCTATCGGTTTATACTTGACAAGGTAAAGAGGTTGAGAAATTATAAGGAAAGAAACCTTTCCTTCATAGGGAGAGTTACATTTGTGAAATTTGTCCTTCAAGCCCTACCTAGCTAGCTATGTGATGCAAGCAAACCTTTTGCCTTAATTAGTCTGCGAAAATTTGATCCAGAAGTGCATAGGATTTATTTGAGGAGACTTTGAGGTTAAGAAAATATGGTCACTTAGTGAAGTGGAAGTCAATTTGTTATCTTAAGAACATAGGAGTCTTGGGGTTAGGGTTCTTGCACAAATACAACTTTCTTGGTGAAAGTTAGTTTGAGGCTTTGCATCTTGAAATAAAAGAAGATCTATAAGTGCAAATGATGAAATCAAAATATAAATATGTAGACTCTAATATCCCTAGAGTCGAAGTGGAAAAGTAAGACTCTAACTTTTGTCATGGTATTCACACTAGTTAGGAGAATGTAAAATAGAACTTGATTTAGAGAATGGGGAATAGACTTATTGTTTTCTTCGGGACAAATTCACGGTACCTAACCAAGATTGATTAGCTTACTACGTTACTTCTAGCATCTTATTATGGGAGAACAGAATCCAAATTACTTTCTACCAAAATTTAGAGGGGCAATGGGATGTGAAGAAAATTGGTTCATATATTACTTTTGCCAATATTATTGATGACATTTGAGCTATGTATGAAGCCATGCAAATGCTACAATTGCTTGGGCAAAATCCCATGGTGGAGCCTTTTCCAGCTCTTTGGCATATGCTAGTGAAATTCTAAATCAAAAGAAAAACATAGTTACAATGCTTTGTTCTCCTAGACATGGAAGTGGAAGAATCAACAATTGATAAGATATTTACTTTGGAACGTGGTACAAGTGGTGCTACTAAAGATGCAGTTGCAAAAAAGGAGAGATGATCGATAATCATTGTGCCAAATATGTAAGAATCATACTAAATCTATTTTTCACTCCTTAAAAGGGATTGCACTAATGCAACAAAGGTGTATGAGCATATTTAGGAAGCTTTGGTTCTAATGGAGTTTTAGAATTAGGACATAGATGAATAGCTTTAAGAGAAATTGACGTGCAACTCTAATGACAACAATAGGATAGGTCTCATTTGTCCCCAATGAATTTATACCACTAGTGGCCAAGCCATGATGAGTATGCTTTTAAAAATATTCAACCATCATCCAAGGATTAAAACCATAGTTTATGATTTGATAGAGAACATAAAATGTGAAGTGCACTAGTAGAAAAAAGGTAATTCATGTCACTGTATTCTCGTCGGATAAAACGTTAAAAAAATGCGATAACATTTTTGTAATTATAATCAAGTTTTTTACGTCGGACCTCATAGGGGCCAACGTAAAAAAGAAAATCTACGTCGGATATAGCTTGTGTCCGACGTAGATTTTCCAATTTACGTCGGCTCCTACGAGGTCTGACGTAAGATATCTACAAATTTCAAATTTTTCCGCGCGCGTCAATATTTAAACAAGAGAGCTTTGAGTATATGTGCAATTCGAGTCTTCTGCGTTAAGATTTCGTTTGAGTGTATTGCATCTGAGTGCACGTTTGCGCGTTTGGGTGGTTCTTGAGTTTTTGACCGATTGCATTGGGCTCGCGTTTGAGGTTAATTAGTTTGAAAAATCCTTTCTTAATATATTAGTTAATATGTTGAAAATAAATGTATGTATTGATCTATTAGTATATTAATTAATATTATCCTCTTCTTCGCGTTTGGGTGGATCATCATTTGTTAATATATTAGTTAATACTAAGTAGAAAATTCTTCGTGTTTGGGTGGATCTCCAAGAAACGCCCGTCCTACTTGCACGCGTTATGTTTTTTTTTGTTTACAACTTTTTTATGTCAGTTTTTGTGATTGTCCAACGTAAATTTACGTCAACTATCACAACCAACGTAAATTTACGTCAGACTTTTTTTTGACATAAAAAGCTTAAAATAACCGACGTAAATTATCCTTTTTGTACGTGGTTGTGTTAAACTTGCTAGGGTTGTCCTTATACATGTAAGATGTCTTATGTTGCATAATTGGAATCCCCCTAAAGTGTAGAAATCGCAAGTATAAAGTCATTAAGTAATAAATTTTATCGTTCTTCAATAAAGATGGAATGTTTGAATACAAAACATCAAGATTTAAATAAATTAAATGAAAGAAATAATTTAGGAGACATGAGAAAAGGAAAGATCAATAAATTAAGAATAAAATCAAATAATAAGAAAATCACGAAGAAATCTATCAAATGGTAATTCAATATCAAGAGAATTACTAGGTTTGAGTTTCAAACAATGACAATGAATACATTAATCTTGGTTCATAAAAAAACACAATTTAGTACGAATGGTTTAAGTTACTAAATTCAAAGTAGCAACCGAAAGAAATTAGTTACAAAAGCCTCCCAATCTATTTCTAGTAGGCTGATTATTTCAGTATTTGAGAACATTGCTACCATTTTGGTCGTCTTGAGTAATGGGGATTGAATTGGCGACTAACGAAAACTGTCGCGAAATCAGTCGCTAAAGTATAACAAATTTATTAACAAAATTAATTTAAAAATGAGGATAATTAGGTTCATCAGTACCATTTTGGTCGTATGTATCAATGGTTACTGAATTGGAGACTGACCTGTGCTGTCACAAAATCAGTCGTTAAATTAATATATATATATATATATATATATATATATATATATATTTTGTCTTCTTGCACAGCTGGTAACCTGTCTTGTTCTGAAGAGATGTTTTTGTTTTGTTGTAATCATATTGCTTTGATCTGATAAATCTTGTTTCAGATTATTAGAAGTGTTGGCAAAATCTAAGCCGAACAGATGTCTTAATAATAATACATATCTTCATTTTGGAGATAAGGGTTTGTTGATACTGATTCAGAAGAACCAGTTTCTTCTTGAGCTTCTGGATTTTGAAGGGCCCGAACTAGTCGGAGTCTTTCTTCGAATTCTTCTTGTGAGGATGCAGAAGCTAGTTCTGCCATAATTTTTCTTTTCTCAGCTAAAAACTGCGAGTCTTTTGAAATTCTCATCTTGTTTTCTTGGGCTGAAGAATTATTTTGAACCCATTCTTTAATTCTTGTTTTGCTGATAAGAGTTAAATCAAATTTATTCCACCATTTAACTTTAATGCATCTTGAAAGGACCTTGAGTGGGACATTGTCATAAGGCTGTCTGAACATATAATCCCAAGTAACAATCCAGGTGATGTTTTGTGAGGCTACAAAAGTAATCATTTTGTAATTTGGTAAAAATGTGGTGATTTCTTTGAAGTAGTCGAAATTTTCTGAAACCTCTTTTGGAAATAATTCTCTGATGGGTCCCCAGGTATAGAACCATTGAAGGAACCATTTTGGAAATTTTAGTGAAATTCCTCTTCTGAACCAAAAGAACCATGAATGTGTCTTGGGTTTAAGAAATAACATGTATGTCCATGCCATGGTATAATCATAATAGGTGTAGTATTGAGGCTGAAACTGTCTTGAGAAGGGTTTTGGCTGATATATGGGCTGTCCCCATTCTCCAGGAGTCATGATTTTTAGAATTTTTGCTTTTGAATAGATAATGTTGCTTTCTTGATCTTTTGAATGGAATAAATCTATTGATTCGGTATCTACCAGGATAAATTCATAAAAGAGTCTTGGTTTGAGGAAATTTTGATAATGAGTATTTTCAGGGAAAATGATATGGACTAATTGTTCTCTAGAAAGGTTGGCCCATTCTGGTTCTACGGGCATGATATCTACATGATTATCTTTGGTAATATAATTGAGTTCATAGGATTTTGAGTCTGAAGGAGTAGTTACTGGGTTTGTATTATGGGTAATATTTTTGGACAAATTTTGAGGAGAAGGTATGGAGCTTGGTTCTGGTGTATGTTCTAGGGCTGCTATTGGGTCAAATTTGTTGTGATATAATAATGGGGATGAAGAATTAATGGCTTCTAGAAAAGTTGAAGTTTTGGAAGGTAATTTTGTATTGAAGGATTGCGGTAACTTTCTTGTTGAACTTGGCGATGCCGATAATAATTTTGATGTTTCGGATTGTTCCTTCTTAACAGTATTGTCGTTTGGTGCCTTGAAAGGCAGTCCATATTGATCTTTAGTGCTTTTGCTCATTGGCCTGTAAAAACTCTCTTGTTAAGTAATCTGGTAAAGTATTTGCCTCTCCCTTAATATGCTCAATCTCAAAATCAAAACATGATAATAATGCTTGCCATCTTGCAAAAATATGTTTGGAAACTAGATTTTTAACATCTTTTTGTAAAATAGAAGGGACTGCTTTACAGTCCGTTCTTATTAAAAAAAATTTTGAAAACAAATCATCTTGAAATTTTTGCAAACATAATATTTCCTTTTTGACAATAGAATATTTTTGCTGAGCCGGGTGCCAAATACCAGAATGATATCTAACAATTTGTTCTTTTGAAGATAATGAAATTTTTTGTTTTAAAATTCCCCCATAACCTAAGTCTGATGCATCTGTTTCTACTATAAGGGATGCTTCAGGATCTGGGATACCCAAACAGGGTAATTTTTTAACTATTTGTTTGATTTTGATAATAATTTGTGTCATTTCTAAATTCCATGGTTTTGGATTCTTTCTAAGTCTTGTATATAATGGGACACAAATAACTCGAATATTAGGAATAAAATCTGCTACATAATTAACACAACCTAAAAATTTCTAAAGTTGAGTCTTATCTTTTATTTCATTTGGAAACTTATCGGCAAATTCTATTGATCTTTGAATTGGAGTAATAGTTCCTTGATAAATTTCATATCCTAAAAATCTAACTTTTGTTTGAAATATTTTGCTCTTTTTTGCTGAAACTACTAATCCATTTTCTTTAATATATATATATATATATATATATATATATATATATATATATATATATATATATATATATATATATATATAAACAATGTAACTAGCTAGTTATAGACCGAATGTATCGTGACATTGATTGCTAAAATTAATAATTTTTCAAAGAAATAAGTAATAGCAATTCTTTTTTGCTGTCATGATATAAATTGTATTTTTAAAATAAAAGATACTTTTAAAATCAAATTGACATTTAAAATAAAGTGGTCACATAAATAAATGTAACACAAATAACATTACATGAAAAATAAAAAGTAGAATAAAAGATCACAAAGATAAAATAAAAATAACTCAACATATAGTATAATTAAATAGTCTTTTTCTTTTAAACTTGAATTATGATTTCCTAACTTTATCACTATAGGAAGATTTGATAGCACTAGTAAGAAGAGTATTAAAAATAGTTTTCGAATGAGCGTTGTTAACATTTTCTTCTCTCATACACACATATTTAATGATTGAATCTTAATCATATATGCTTAAGAAGTATAGTTATCTATCAATTTTTGTTTGTTTGTTATAGTTATCTCCCAATTATACTACACATTGTCGGTAAACTCATTTTAACTAAAATTATTTTTTCAAAATCACATTAAACTCAAATAAAAATTTAAAAATATTCATCCAAACACAAACTAATCCCACTACTTGTGAGCTATTAAATACTTTATATTTTTTTTTTCTTTGAAAATATACACAAGTCAGTAATATATCACACCTCCATTATATTTGTACGGACCATTGAATGAAATCTTAAAATTATAAGAAGCTTAATTTTTGAACAATTGAAGAGTTATAAAAACTTAATCTGAGCAATTAAAATTAGATTTAGCGAAATTCGCACATAAAATAAAATATGTGAACTAAAAATGTAATTAAAGCTAAATTTTTTAAAAGATATATTTAACTTTGGAAAAAATAATTCTTGTAGTGAATTTAATCTATCGACAACACTAATTAAAAACTTTGACATCAACAAACAGTGGACAAGTACATTGTTTTTCTTATAGGACATAAATATATTAAAAAGGATAAGAATTAAATACAAATTTTTTAAGTGCGGTTGATATTATATTTAAATCGAAATTAAAGTTATACTTTAGTAATATGTGTAAGAGTATATTCATGTGATATGCATTAAATATAAATATATTATTGAGGTTAAACTTCTATTATAATTGGAGAATAACACAAATCATATCTAAAAAATGATACTTAAGTTTTGTCCTATTAAAAATGTAGTCTTACGTACTATAAGATGTGTCTATAACAAGTGCATTTGTATTGATAATTTTTTTTTAATAAGAATATATAGCTCTTTTTTAAAAGGTCTGTCTCTATAAGAATAGAGTGATACCTTCAGACAAATATAACAAATAACAAGTAAAATATGCAGATTTTTTAATAATAATTTCACTATATCTAATAATGTGTAAAACTTAGAAGAAACTATAACTTTTTTTTAATAGAGGTATAACTCATTTCCATTGAATTTGTTTCTATATGATTAAAATAACATTTTTAGTTGCAATTTCATACTTAAATTGTAGATGGAATCTTAGTCTTTGACTATGGAATAATAGGGATGTAAGCAGATACACTCGCAAACTCGAACTTACCCATGTGACACCTTCTATCCAATATACCATAACACATAAATAATATTACACCAAAATACCTCATGTAAAATAATAAGCTCAAAATCATATAGGTAAAGAGAATCACATTAATAACATAAACTAAATTTGATGAAAATAACAAAATGACAAATGAATTAAAATCAAACAACTCAAATTAAATAACATGAATTAAATCCTAACTAACTCTAATTAATTCCTAATGTCACGTATCTTATCAAAGCATCACCCAAGATTGAGTATTAAGCCTCATCACCAACATTTCCAATACCACATGTTGATGATCACTTGCAAAAATCACAAGAAAATAATTAAAAAAAAAGGGAGTGGGAAAACATCTCACTTTGGCTTGTGATGCAAGAATGCAAATTAGATAGCTAAACACAAACAAACATACAACAAGATATATCATACATTGATAAACATTATAACCACGATCATTTACTCATAACATAATAAACAACAATAGTTACATTATGATGCATTATGCAATGGACACAACTTGCATATTATTATGCATGTGGCGTCGTAAAAACATCACACTTGCACATTGGCACTAACAATATACTAGAGTAGCTTGGGAGTACATGTTGCATCACACCCTCTACACATTCTCATTAGGAAGACATGCTACTAGGGTTTGGACGGGATAGTTAAGTCGCAAAAGATACATCACATGCACACAAAGGACAAGACTGAGACTTTTAAACCGAGTTATCTCAAAGGACTGATCTCCAAGATTTTACACTAGGGGGTCTTCTCTAGTGGTGTATTCCATATCATATAAAAAAAACAATTTTATACATATAATGCATGCCAAACAACTCAATGCATTACATTCACATGGTTCTATAGTTTCACATTTCACATATTTCTCATATCACATTACTCATTATTCATGTTTTTATATAGACATTAATCCACATCCACATTAACATCTTAATATAGGAATTACAACATGGAATTTACAAAAAAAATAGTAGGAGATTTGCATGTAGGACGACGCTCAACGGCACGCACACCCATGCTTGACACAATATCTCTAAAGGACCACATTGGTCTTTGTCTGAACAGCACCCGATGTGACTAAGCCCACGCCTAACAAGAACACCACCAAGTGCCCTTTGGAGTGTCCACGCCCGACATGAGTCAACTCACATATGGCGAAAGCATCACAGGGATCCCTTGGAGCTTCTGCACTGAGCGAGGGTCATCCCACACTCGACATGAGTGACCTTGAGAGCAAACTTTGCTCTCGGCCTCGATGATGCCCAATGCACCTCAAACGACACTCGATAACGTATTAGAAACAAGACATTAGAAAATGCAATTTATGAGTTGTACACCAAATTGTCAAAATTTACAATCTAATCGATAAACATGTTCTATAGCAAAGAATTAACATTTCATATTACTCAATTTGCACATATAATTAACCAATAACTTTACACCCCTATCACAAGAAGTTTTCTTAGGGTTTTCCATGCGAACCCACAAGGACCTTAGATCATACAATTACAATGCAAAACATATAATTAGTTATATATTCAAACAATTCATGTCATTAGTTATGTACAAGAAGAACAAGAGACAAAATAGATGCATTTGGAGAAAACCTCTCATACATGAGTATACAACATATAAAACATACATAGGATTGAGACTAATCCTACTAATATACAAATCTACTCCTAGAGAAAAATTTCTCACTCCCCCTTACCTGGAAAAGTACTAGACAATGGATGCGAGACTTTATAGTGATTTCCTTCTCCTCCATGTTTTATGACCTCTGAAGCGTAAACGTGTATGTGAAAAATGTAGGAAGGTAAAATTGATCAAGGCAAAATGCTCTTTTAAAAACTTAACCTCCTTTTAACCTCTTACTTAAAACATTTAATCAAGATTATCAAATTTCTTTCCTTATTAATAAAATAAAACATTTAAATAAGACACCTTATATTATATTATAAAATATATTAAATAAATATTAAACAACTCCTATTTACAAAAATAAAAATACCAAAATTAATAATAAAATACTTATATTTTTATGAAAAATGGGATGTTACAACCTAAATCGACCCAATGAATTCGGATCGAATATTTTTAGTGTTCGACTCAGACCCAATCCAAAATTTGATATCGTACATGTTAGATAATGAGTTTTGTATTTTCGACCCTTGACTCAACTCGACCTAGTCATATAATAATAATAATAATAATAATAAGTTAGTGTGATCACTTCATCAGGATAATACTTTCTGTAACTCTTGTTCAATAACGAGTATTGCGTTTTTTAGTTGATAATATTATAACAATACAACATATTTATTTTAAATTTTATTTTGTATTAATGTTGGTTGTTTGATCTAATAACAATGTAGTAAATTAACAAATTTATTTTAAAATTTAATTTGTATCATTATTTGTTTTTATTAATTGATAACATTGCATTTGTAACAAGATATTAAAAGATTTACATTTATTATGAAATATTTAAATTTTTATAAAATAAATAAATTTAATTATGTTGACTCGATTAACTCAACACAATCCAACTTATTCGTGATTGAGTTGAATTGGGTTGAATTTCAAAAAATAAATACATAAATTTGACTCAATCTATTATTTTTTTTATAAGCAAAAAAGATTTAAATTATTGGGAGTACAAGGGGTACTCCAACCCGTTACAATAGAATTCAAAACCAAAGCAAAAATTATGAGATACACATACCCGGGTTATAATACCAACTAATGTAACTAAAAGAACAACCAGGGATAGCTAGAACTAGTAATCCACTTCCATGAACGCAATTTAATGTTGTCCAACACTTCCTTACAATCCGTAACACCTTGCTAAAAGATAATAACATTCCGATGAAGCCATAGTGACCAGATTACAAAAAACCCAAATCACCTAAAAATATTGAGAGCGTTTTTTATATATACCAAGATTTGTCCAATATAGATAGAGAAAAATTAAAGAATTTGGAAGGATCACCCCAACCTCCAACTCCAACCAATTAAACTCAATCTATTATGTTAAATTTTGATTAGATTAAATAATAGATTCATCGAAATCTCACTTACACCCGTGTGAAATAGGGCAAGTGGTACCTTGTATAAACTTACTCCCGTGTGAAATAGGGCTAGAGGTACCTTGTATAAACCACCTTTTGTATGTATTTTGTGAAAGATAACCATGTTCCCTTTTAATTCATACATTGTCATTCACGGGCGTGTACTCTATAAGACTATAACACGTCGAGCCGTAACAATAACATCCTGATCTGACTATGCGATAATTAGTGGCAAAGGAAAAAGAAGCAAAACAAAAGTTTAGTCCAATTCAATTTTTACCAGTCATCCTTTATTAATAAATATTCATTAACTAGGGTGTGACAAGTCATACGTATCCAATGTTAAAGAATTTATCTACATTTGCAACTGTCCTCATATATTAAAAAAAGAAAAGGAGGAGGGGGTTTCGTGTAGGATACAACGCAAGTTATAATAATGTGATGAGCCCATTTGCTAATTGCGACGTGACGTGACTTGTTTAAAGGGGCGTGCCAAATTTGGAATAAGGTCCACGTGCTATTATGTTGACGCAGATGTTGTTCGCCCTAAAATGGAAGAGTTTCGGACACCCCCTATGCAATGGGCCCACACGCCATTCAACTCTATTTAATTACTTTACCTTCATGGTCCCCTTTTCATTACTTTCTCACTCACTCTCTTCCTTCATCATCTTACCATTAATTTTCCTCCAATCACTGATTTTGAAACTTAAACAAACTTTCTACTCCCCTTACTTATAATTTGTCTCATCTTCAACACTTATATCATTAGCTAATTTAAATCATTTTCTTTCCCTCTCATTTAATTAAGGGATAGATTCGAAATAGTTTAGATCGTGGACTAGTCTATTGTGACATCACATCACCTAAATTAGGCTAAAATGCTAGCTAGTTTCGAAGAACAGAGACGTACCAAGTTCTCTTCCCTTTAATATTGTTTCTAATTCTACACATGTGGTAGTTGCATGGCAATTGCTAATGCATATTCCAGATGTGAAAACTTGATGCTCTCATACAGCATAAGGACTTGTTGTGGCCCAACACAAAAACAAAAGCTCTTCCACTTCTAGCGTCCTTACCTAGTTGCGATCCAGAGAAAAACTAAATAAATCCAAGTGCGTAGCGGTTGAAAGATAAATGTAAAAACTAGAATATGCCTTATATTGACTTTCTCACATTCCTTGTTTGCACCAAAGACGCAAAGTTGTACAAGCTCCATGCAGAGTTCGTTCATGTCCGTGGTCATTTTTTACACTAATATATTTTCACAATGTTAAAGAGGTAACTTTCATGATGGAAAAATATTGTGTCTTCGATAAATAATACATAAATATAATACAAAAGGAGTATGTTTATTATATGTAAATTTGATGTATAAAAAACGACATTGTTTTCGTGACTCTTGTATTGTATGGCTGGCCTTTCTCGAAGTATAGAAATGATTTGACATTGACTATCACAGTGTCCTTCCCTTCTATGCTATGAGCGAAGGACAAAGTATTACTATTCGTGTTAATTAAGTCTTTGACGATGGTTGGGTAGATTGGCAAATTAAAGCCACACCATGTGGCCCACTATGATTGATGACGGCAAGAGTGTCGAATTGACAAGAAAAAATGTACTATTTACGTAATTATAATGCATAAAAATTTGTGTAGTAAAAAAGTAAATATTAATAAAATAATTGACGTGATTGAAATGATGAAAAATATAAAATTATCAAAATGTTTTATAAATAAAACAAATCAATTAAAAATAAAGGCATATATCAAACTATAAATAACAACAATGATTAGAAATATATAGTATATGTAAAAAATCATTGTTAATAACCTAAATATAATAAAATTATTAAATTATTAAAGGCATGAGGCACAACAATGTTTAAATATTGACATGATCAAAGTTTAGAGTAAGAGAAAATAATCCAACAAATTAATATAATTATTATACATTTTATGCTCACATATTGTAAACAAAATTAGTTTCTAACATAGTAATTTGGAAAGAAACTTGGTAAAAAAAATACAAGTCAAAAGAAGTGTGAGGCTCGTATGATAGGTGGGACATTATGGGGTGATGACTAGCACCATATGGAAACTGGTACCACGTATATATATATATATATATATATATATATATATATATATATATATATATATATATATATACCCTTCATTTTTCCACTAGTTATATCTACCCATATCTTTAAGCATTCCCACTCTTGATGTTAGGGATTTAAGGAAGTCTTAGTCTCATTTAAGACAAAGAGTTTCGGACAAACTCTTAAAATATTTCCCAATAACTATTTCTATATCTATTCTTCCATATAAGAAATAAATATTTAATTTATTAATATCAAAGAAAGTAATTAAATATTAGTTATTTTAATTAATAATATCATAATTTAAAACTTATTTAAAAGTACTTATAAAATTAAATGATGTAAGTAATAAGTATATTTAACGACATTCTTTTATAAATGAAAGAATAAACATGACTTATAGTATAAGTAAGCGATAAAAGTATCCATTTGATAATAGAAGCATGAATACGACTCATTAATAAATTAAGGATATAAAGAAAAATATCAATTAATATATTTAAAAATAAACTTACACTTTTTATAATTAAAACTAAAATAATACTCTGAATCGCTTTTACATATGGGAAATTATATAAAATTAATATATAATATAAATTAAATTATGTTAATTTATGATTTAAAGTTAACATACCATATAGTTTCCTGAAAGTGCTCGTCCACAAACTCTTTAAACCCCGTGTGTGTAGTTTTAAAGACCTCGTTGATAAAGAAGTTTCTCCAGAATTGTCTCGCCTAGAACACAAATTTAGTTTGGTAGAAAAAAATACTTGATGGTTTATAAATTAAATAAGATGTAAAAGAACATTATACATTCCATATGAAGTGCATGCAACACCGAGGGATTCACTCTTTTCAGACGCTCGATTTCTCTTCACTTATTGTGACACTATTTTAAAAGTAGGTGTTTCCCAATGGCAACAGAGGCTTTCTCATGTGGATCGACTTTCTTATCCCATTTTTATGACCTATAACTACAAGCATATTGGGTAAGCATATAAGTCTTTGTGGCTTTGAAGATCCTCTGAATGGCAAACTCATCCTCTTAAAACCGTACCACATGGCACTGTGTCAAAAAATTAAATTAAAAAGTTGGTACGTATATTTATGTAGACATATACATTAAAGCTAAAATATAGAGCAAACAATTTAATTATGTTGAATTTACGTACCCTGAAGTTGTTAAATCGATTTTGAAGCACATGTTCATGGATTCAGCACCGAATCATTAGAACAATAGTCCTTGGTGTTCTTTGACGTTTTCATTGTACTTAAGCATGTTTTATTAATGTGTTGGCGCTGCTTATTTAGTAGTACACAAAAGAATCTAAACTGAGTAGCTTGTTAGAGAACATGTTTGAAGGAGAGGAAAGAGAAAAAACGTGGGTGTCTCAATCATGAAAGGAGAGGCAGAAGAAGCTTTGGTATGGAGTTGATTGGTCAATTCTGTGATTCAGCTGGCAGTGGATGGGTTCCTGTGACATTGGACCACATCACAGTTTTCCCCGAAGGAGCCAATGTACTCTTGTTCTCGCTCCATGCACATAAATCAATCATAATGTAGGTGCAGCAGTGTGGTGGGTCCCATCATGTTTCTATCTTGGATTCGATCATGTTCACTTCACTGTTTCTTTCTTCCTCAACACAACAGCAACATTCGTAAGTGCTTCATCAGTGATCAGTGTACATATATGGGACCTTGTTCACGTTAATTTTTTTACTCTACCTGAAATGCAAGAATGGCCCAACCCCAACCCATCTTCTACTTTTTCTTTGGAGCTAAAATTGAAAATAAAGTGGAGATCGAGTGTGACAATTGCTTTTATGTGGGGATGAAGCTGAATTTAACATACCTCTCCAATACCCATATATATGTGGTACTATTCGAGATCCGCTAATCGATACTTTTAGAACACAGATTACGACTTCTTGCTTAATTAATTTGGATTAATTGGAGGAATATTCAAACAATTTAATACTAATTATTTTACTGTGAATCTAATGAAATTTCTGCTCCATTATATTTTCAACTCGTCAGATTTTGCCTACCACATACTAGCAGGAGATCTTTAAAATCGTATTGCAAAGGAGACTGATAAGGTGGCTTAACTTTAGAAAATATTTGCAACAATTATTGTAAAATATTTGCGAATATCACAACAAATATAGACAATCAAGTTACGTGGACGCAAGCTATCGTACTATTTAATATATTTTTACTGAATAATCTTATTTTTAAATTTACTGTTAGATTAAATTTTCGTTTTATATTTTTTTTGGTAGATATGATATGTATTTTCTACGTCAAAGTAAATTTGAGTTAAATAAAATTATTAGAGATGTTAGATGTTGTTCTAAATCGAATTTATTGAGGGTCACTTATTTTATGGAGTTAAATTGACTCATTTTACCTTTTAATTAAAAAAATTATCGGATCTATATATAAATTAATGTGCTAGTTAACCAGTTAAACTAGGATAACTTGACCCTATTGTTTTTCGATCCAGACGACTCAATATCGGGTTGAACAACTTTTACACCTTGAAAGATCACTATGAAAGATCTTGTTACATATAAATCATATTTATAAATCTTATATTAATGTAAAATGGTTTAGTACTTCATTAATGCAATAAAATTTGATGTAATATTTGCTTTTAAAATATATAAAAATAAAAATTATTTAATTACATATTTATAGTTGTTCAATTTTAATAAAATCTGAAACAAATAATTTAGATAATTTATGTAATTAGAAGTTAATAGTTAGATGGATAAAAAACACGTTATTTTATATAACTTAATTGATAGTATAATAGTTTATATGATTTTTTTATTTATTTATTAAAATACATGGTTTTATTTTGTATCATTAATTTGATTTTTTTAAAGCAATGACATAACAAAATCATTGGTTCATTGCGCTACATTGTAATGATCTATTTGTTATATCATCATTTAGTGAAACAAAATTAATGGAAAAAATAAAAACATGCATGTATTTCAATAAATTTAATTAAAAATTAAATAAAAAAGACCAGCGTAAAAATAAAATAAATAGATATTTATGAGGGAAAAAAGCTTATTTAAGCCTATAATATAAGATCGAACTACCAAACATATGGATCAATTGATGTAGGATGTTCTAACTTAATTAAGGCTCTCAAATTTTAATTCTAAATAATTTATTTTTATTTTATTTATTGATTAACAGTAATAAGAGTTAAATCTGGCTAACTTTGCATGCGCTTCTCAATACCTAATATGCTTACTATCTCAATACATTTTTTTTGGTCGATATAAAAAAATACTTATGGTCTCTTATTATAAAACAACCTATAAACATAAACCATGTGCGATCAGTATCGATAAACAAACGGGTTATCATATATGTTCATTAGATTGAATTGAGTCAATCAACCGGTAATTTAAATTAAACAAATAAGTTGGTTTAGAATTAATTAAAAATTAATTATCTTTATAAATATAATATTTAAATTTGAGACTTTAAAGTTTGAAAACTAAATACAATATTAATTGATTTAACAAAATTGATAATTTTTAAATATTTTTATTAAATAAAATGTAGAGATAAGAAGTGTCTCGATTCACGAATTATTCATAAAAAAATTATATTTTTTAATTTAATTATTCATAAAAATACAATTTTAACTAAAATATATTTTAAAATATTTTTAATTTATTGTTATTCGTTACTGATTAAAATATTGTAAAACATGTAATTAAATTTAAATTAATTTATTAAAATGAAAATAAAATAAAATCCATAAAATAAATTATATATGTATACTATGTATACTTTTATATACATATTTTAACATTATATTAATTAAATATAATAAATAATAATTTATCATAAAATATTTGTTTATTTAGATATTATAAAATAATATAGTAGTAATATCAATTAAATCATACCTTAATGTCACTCAAATAATATCTTAATACTTAAATATTATCTTTAACATATATAATTAATATCATATAATGAAAATACTGTTTTATTTAAATACTTATAAAAAATATTATATTAACTACATTTAATAAATAATATCTTAATTAATATATGTATTTGATTTTACTATACTTAAATATATATATATATATATATATATATATATATATATATAATTTTTATATTTTGATATATAACTTCAAAAATATTCTATAAAGATAATAATAAAAATATTTTTTTATCAATTAAATAATACCTTAATATCAATCAAATAATACCTTAATACTTATATATTATCTTTAATATATATAATTAATATTATATAATAAAAATACTATTTTATTTAAATATTTATAAAAATATTACATTAACTACATTCATTAAATAATATCTTAATACATGTATTTGATTTTATTATACTTATATATATATATGTATATATATTATTTTGATGTATAAATTCACAAATATTTCATAAAGATAATAATGAAAATAACTTTTTTAAGATATAAAGTTAATTTTAACACAATTTATAATAATTTAAAAAATAATTAAATATATAAATTAAGAGATAAACTATTAAAATGTAATATGTTTAAATTTGTTAAGGAAGAAAAATATTTATATTAACATGAAAAGGAATATTGGTATAATATTTATATCTCTAAAGAAGGATTGTAATTTTTAATATAAGAAGACAATGTATAATATTTGTATCTCTCAAGAAATGGAATGCAATTTACTCTATATATATATATTAACTTGAGGTTACAATTGAAGTGAGTCATGAATTAATTAGAATAGAGTTTTATTTATAGCAATATATATATATGAGTTAATAAGAGTAGAGATATATAAATCAGGCAGACTTAATTATTCGTTTTTATTTATTAACACTTCTATATAAAGAATTAGATAGAATATAAATAAAATTAAAATTATTTTTGGAATGATACACCGACAGAATTTTTTTACACACAGATTTTAATTTTATTTTTTATTTCTCTATTAAGAATTAGTATTTTTAGTTCTTATTATTATGTGATTTTTATTAATTATTTATGTGTTTATTAAAAAGTTAAAATTGTTTAGAAAGTTGTCCGTGGTACAATGTCACCACCATATGACACTATTAAATTTTTTTTATAAATTTTTAAATAAATATTATTTATTTACTTTAAAATGAAAGTTAAGATAAAATACAATAATGTTAAAATTTAGAGAGATATAAGAATTAAAATTAAAATTTGTTCATTTTATATTAACAAAAAAAATATTTTAAATTTTAGACACTTATTTTTTTTTTTTTACAAAAATCAAAATTAAAACTAGTTTATTTTATAAAAGATTACGAACATATTTAAGAAGAAAAAAAAATATCGATTATAACGTAAAGATTTGAGAAATAATATTGCTTGAGGATCAAAATTAGAATTTACTTAAATATAAATGATGCTACATTGGTTTTTCGTTAGATATTAACCTGTTATAACATGTTTAACTAAAGAATGAGTAATAATGCCAAGAGAAAAAAAATACATGGCTAAAGTTAATTCTTTCTTAATTCAAAGTAAAGAAATTGTTATTTGAATTGCTTTTGGTACAGAAACAGCACACATAGTTGCAATACTGTAAGGTTCTGACAAAGGACGAATTTGGCATACGATGAATTGCAGCCATGATGTTGGTTTTCCACAAAATAAGATATGAAGAAGTGCAATCGAAGAAGCGCATGATTTGGCAGGAAAGGTAATAACATGTCTAGTTGATAGGGGTACGTTTTTCCCTCCTCATATGAAGCAAACCACAACATCATCTCTATATTAGTTCCATGACCTAGGTCGGTATTCGGTAAATGTCCCTTCACACGCATTTCTGGAACTAATTCCAAACCTTTTCATTCCTAGTATCAGAATTAAATAAATTTCAACGTGCCTACTCATACCATTTATATGAAAACTCAGAAATTGAAGTTAATTTTAATGAAACTTTTACATAATTATAAAATTAAAATTGCAGAACATGAAATTTTTGTCATTTTTGTCCCGTACCACGCAGCACATATCAATAGAAACCAGAATACACACGAAACATAATACTATGCTAAATTACGTATATAGTGAACACATGACCTGTAATAAATATTAACATGATATTTTTTAAGAAAAAGAAAGCCATCAGAGTGAGTGAATAATGTAAATAAAAAAATCAATCTTTTTTAAAATATTAAAGTAGTATTTAAAACTTTACAAGTACAGAGAAAGAATTAAAAGAAAAGAATATTCAGGATTTTTATATTGGTTAGTCTTTGATCATTGAGATATTAGTAATCAACCTGATCAAGTCTCATTGTCTTTTACAAAGATATAAGTATTTTTTCACAAGTCATTTCTGGCTCTATTTAAGTATTTTTTGATTTGTCTCTTCAAGTAACTATCAAGTATTATTTGAATACAAAGTTTTTTTCAAACTTCAACAACTAATTATTTCTTGGCTAAAAACCTATTTTGGTCCCTTATAATAATTGTTTGTTTCAATTTAGTCATACTTTTATTTTTGGTTTTAATTTGGTCCCAAATAAATTAATTGGTTTCAATTTGGGACTTCCGTCCAAATTATTTAAACGGAGTTAACTATTAGTCACGTGGATGCCACGTAGATGCATAGGTGGATGCCACATGGAAGTCACGTGGATGCCAATTTTTTTTAAAACACCTGGAACCAGAACGGCCCGTTCTGAAACCAGAACGGCCCGTTCTGAAACCAGAACGGGCTATTCTGGTTGCACTTTCGGTGTGTTAATTTTGCATTCGGAACGGCCCGTTCCAGGTGCAAAATTAACACACTAAAAGTGAAACCAGAACGGACCGTTCTGGTTCCAGACTGCTAAACATAAACGATCAATGATTATAGTTCACGGTTGTGAATCATGGAAGAAAAAAGACCCAAGGTACAAAGCATTTCAAACATTACTTCCACTAACCAAATGCAGGGACAGATCTAAGTTAATTAGGGGTGTTCATGGATCGATTTTTTGAACCGATCCGAACCGTTTTATAAAAGTGGATCGGTTAACCGATCCATTTTTTATAAAGTGGATCGGTTTGGTTTTTTTAAAATATGGATCGGTTTTTTTGAAATTAGATCGGTTCGGTGCGGTACAGTTATCCACTTTTTTACTCATATATGGATCGGTTTTTTTAGAAAACCAAACCGAACTGAACCGATCCACTTTGTAAAAATGGATCGGATAACTGAACTGGTTTTATAAAGTGATTCGGTTCGGATTTTTTTTTAAAATGGATCGGATTTTTCAATATGGATCGGATCAGTTATGGATCAGTTCGAATCAATTTGGATTTTTTGCACACCCCTAAAGTTAATCATAGTGGGGGCACTTGCCCCCACTAAAAATTTTTTCATTCTTTTTTTTATATATAAAATATTAATAATTTTATAAAATATATATTATTAATTATATTTTAATTATGTTGTTATATCTAATATAATAAATATATTAATTTTTTTTATTTTTTATTTTATTATTTAATTATTTTTTATTTTGTGGTAAAATTATCTTCATTTTTAATGAAGAAATTTTTTTACTTATATCAAGAATAAGTCTTGATAGATTTATTCTATTTAATAATTAATGTTCTATATCAAATTTTTAAGAATTTAATTGTTAAATTAAAAAGTTTTTCATGTATAGATCAAATTTATGAAAAATTTTAAAAAATTAAAAATTATATGATATTTCGTTAAATTAATTCAAATTAACATATAAAATATTTTAGTTTTAAATGAATGTAAAAATTTAGAGGACACTAAAAGAAAATAAATTAATAATTTTATTATGTTTATCCTATTAATTTTTATCATTTTATTCCTCTAATTTTAAATAAGTTACAAAAAATTATAAAGTGACACTTAAATATTTTTTCAGACAGAAAGAGAAAAAAAAAGTTATTACTTTATTTATAAGATAATTGTATTTTATAAAAATAAGTAATTTTAAAATTTTTACCATAAAAAAATATTTTCAAAATTATTATATTTTTTAATTAAATTAATAAAGAATATTCTATTCTCAGTCTTGGAACGGGCCGTTCTAAATCCAGAACGCCCCGTTCTGAAACCAGAACGGCCCGTTCTGAAACCAGAACGGCCCGTTCTGGTTTCAGAACAGACCGTTCTGATGTACTGGTGGTGTGTTAATTTTGCATTTGGAACGACCCGTTTCAGATGCAAAATTAACACACCAGGAGTGCATCCAGAACGGCCCGCTCTGGTTCCAGGTGTTTTCACAAAATTTGGGGTCTACATGGTATCCACGTATGCATCTACGTGCATCCACGTGGCTAATAATTAAGTCCGTTTAAATAATTTGGACGGAAGTCCCAAATTAAAACCAATTAATTTATTTGGGACCAAATTGAAACCAATTAATTAATTTGGTACCAAATTGAAACCAAAAATAAAAGTGGGACTAAATTGAAACAAACAATTATTATAAGAGACCAAAATAGGTTTTTAGCCTTATTTCTTTTTACAATTTTACAATTGAACATCTTCAAGCTTAAGGTAATAATATAAAGTTAAAGTTGAAAAATCATTTTATTGTTTCATCGTACTATCAATGCGTGATACAGCCAAATTAGTACACAACTTTTATAAAAAGAATGTCTATGAATTTTTACATATGATTTTCACTGTCTCACTTCTTTTTAAATCTTCAAGCTTCTTTATATAAGTGTTTCATGAATATGATTGTTGCAAATCCTTAAGCATCTCTCACAGACTTACTTCATCTGTCTTCATCTTTATTCCTTATAGAAAGAAGTGTTCGTTGGAACATTAAACATGAGTATTAAATGTATTTCACCAAATTGACATTTCTTGTTTAATCAAGGAAGCTACTTATCACCTTTAAGATACTAAACATGAGGAATTGTTGTTATGTTCATTAAAAATGACATTTTCTGAGACTTTGCATGTTTAAAGGGATTTGTTTGTCCTTTTTTTAATGCAAAACATATGTTCATGTTTCCTTTTGTAGTGCGAGTACCAAAAAAGCTCTTTATTCCTTTCGATTTGTTTAAGAATAACATAGACAAAGATGATTTAGTTATCAAACATCATAAAATATATATTAAATGCTTTTGCTTTACTAACGTAGTTTGTCTAAAAAACTTAATGTCAAAATTATCAATCATCTATCATAATTCATCTTATAGTATGATCTGAAAAAACTTTTCTCTTTGAAAAACCAGCGTTCAAGTTTATTATCATTAAAACTTATATCTTGAGGGATCATAGATCATCTTTTAATTTAAAATTCATTTAGTGTAATAAGGATGTACAATTTTTTCTCACTACGTTGGTCCTTATAGAAATAAAGTGATGCCTCTAGTCGCAACCCCATATTCAAAGTGGCAATGAAATCTTAGTATTTAATTAAAGAGTACAAGTTTGAAATCATTGAGTTAATGATTTTTGGTACTTAATTAGTATTAAAACCCATGTGCAAGAGAAGACTAGAATAGCCTCACCCAAAAAAAAAAAAAAGATATTAATTTGAATTGATGTAACAAAGTATCAAGTAGTTTTAGAATTTTGAAAAAATTTGTAAATTTAATCTATACATTAAGAAATTTTAATTTAACGGTTGAATCGTTAAAATTCAATATAGAGAAAGAGTAACTCTTTGTAGAGTTACTCTACTTAATTACTCGTTCTCTATATTGAATTTTAATGATCCAATCGTTAAATTAAAATTTCTTAATATAAAAATCAAGTCTGCATTTTTTTTAAATTAAAAATATTTAATACTTCATTTTATTAATTCAAATTAATAGATAATTATAAAAGTATTTTATATGTTGATTTAAATCTTTATAACGATTTATTATATGATTTTACAAATTTTAAAAAAAATTATAGACCTAATCTATATACTAAAAAATTTTAACGGTTAAATATATAAAATTTAATATGTAAACATGAATTATTAAATATAATAAGTCTACAAAAACTTAAAATAAGTGAATCCTTCCTTTATATATATATATACCTATTATAAAGGAAATATAGGAATATGTAACTGTTTTTTGTTTTCACTTTTTATTGGATCATTATACTCTTCCAATGTAAAAAAAAAAAGTTATATCCTCTTTAAATAATTACACACAACTTTCTAATATTATATCTATATATAATTTATTAGAGGCATATGTGCCTCAACTCCTCTAGTATATTATAAAGGGAATAGGTTTTGGTAATCACCCTTTTAATTTCATTTTTTATTAGACATTATTATCCTGGATCTAATAATTATTTTCTTTCAAAAATAAATATATAGAGACATAAAGTGTCTATTTTCTTACTTGTTTATATATATATATATATATATATATATATATATATATATATATATATATATATATATTAATATAACGTGTAAAAAAATAGTGTAATTTTATTCAATTTTAGAGAACTGCATGGGTGTAATTTATCCTAGATTTTTTTCTGACATTTAAATAAAGGGACAAAATTAAATTTGAGAATATAAATAACTTTCTTGATCCCAAATTAAATTTGTAACAGTGTCACTAATATGATTTACATCTTAAACAAATTTTAAATAGCATAATGTTTAGTTTTATGTTATTATTTGAAAAAAGTGAGGGGGTTAGTGGCAAGTTTCTTTAAACCACCTTCCCCTCTCGAAAAAGAAGTGGAGAGAGAGAGTGGGGCGTGTTTCTCTTATCTATATTCGGATGAAATTAGAAATCCATTCTCTAATCCAACGAAAACAAAAACAAATTTAGAATTGATGTTGAAAAGATAAAATGAAAGGCAAAAAGGCTAAATGCACTACCGACTTCTTTCTTGGTCCCACCAACGTTTAACCCTTTGTTTACAAAAATAAAATGTGTACAGTTAATAGACTTGTCAATTCGGACGTGACCGATAGGCTAGTTTGGTTGGCTTTTAAATTAGGTCATATTGCACCTTCAAAAATTAATCTTGATATCTATCCAACTAATCTTGATAAGTCAAATAACGGATCTATGTCGAGCTGGTCTATTAAACTTAAAAATAAAATAATTTATACTATGTCTTTTATTAATATGTAAATATGTAATATATTATAAACTAATAGAATATAATTTAATAATAGGATTAATCTTTCATTTTTTATGTTTGTTTACAAAGTTATAATTATAAGTTTAGAATTAAGATTAATTGTTGTGAGAGATTCTTTACATCTGTTTCAAGTATTTTATCTTTTAAGATGTAATGTTATTAAATGTGTTAGATCTTTTAAGTATCAAGATGTTGAGGTCATACTGGATAATAATGTTAATTTATGAAAGTAGTAAAAATTTGATCTTAAGATTTATAGAGATGCACTTAGGTTGAATTTAAATGGTAGCTTGATTGCTCACTTTCTTGTTAGCCAGTTGATTCTGAGTTCAGTTCTATTTTCTTTGTTCTTCTCTCTTTGTTCTTTGCTATTACTAAATATATTATCAATCATGATCTTTCATATAATTATACTAAATTTGAAGGATTTTGGGTAGTAATCATAAAGTATTTTAACTCAATAGGAAAAACTAAAAAATGTGTTAACTATTATTTTAAGTAAAATACGTTTGACTTCTAATGTATGGACATTCGCAACTATTCAAGAATATATGATTATGATTGCTTATCTGTAACTATGTATATAGTATCAATTAATATTATAGTTTTTATTTTCCTTTCATTTTTTATATATTTTAATTTGATCTATCCTTGGTACCGACTCGCATTGAAAGTATAGAATCAGAACCTACTACTAACGTAAAAGGATTGAACTTAATAAGGCCTATGTTGACATGATTAATGTTTGTAGGAGTGAACACACATCGCACTAACTTAAAGAAATCGTCTTGACTTGGTTTGATAAAGTAAATGATCAATTTACGTTTGTATTCATGTATCTTGGATACAACTAAAAAATAGGGTTGATTTGACTTCAACATAACCAAGTTAAGTCAATTCGGGTTCCAACAGAGAAAAAATAACTTTTACTCAAACTGATCTAACTTTAGTGTTTGTTTGATTTTTTTCTATAATAGACCGAGTTCTACCCCAATCCTTTTCTTTTCATGTACTACTATTACTACTACATGATTTGCCAGTAACAACAAAATTAAATGTTATAACCTTGCATATATTATTCAAACTCTTCCGCTAGACTAACTATAGTGAATCTGCTGTCTTTCTTCTTTGTTACTAATAACCTAGCCCTTTCACCCTTTGTCTAAGCATGACCAAAGGGAAGTAAAATAATACATAATAGAGTAAATAAATAGAAAGATATTTTTAGAGATGCTTTATAATAAACTATAATAAAATTCTGGCTATATTTTTTGTGAGTATTAAGAGAATATATATATATATATATATATATATATATATATATTTTACTTATAACTCTAGATACATGTTCTATTGACTATGTATCTTACTTTAATTTTCTTCCATATCAAGGCCCATGTGTAACTACGCCATATTTTTATCGATTTATTTGTGTGTTTGGGCTTTATTTTCTTTCTTACTTCTTTTCCATCTTATTTGATAGAAATCATTTATGAGATGGTGGGACTGATATTTTTTTTTTTGAGATGGTATATATAAAAAAGATAAATATGTTTGAAACTAAAAAAAAATTGAGTGTAAAGCATTGATAAAAAAAAATGGCATGATAAGTTACTTTGATAACTAAAATTCTGTTTTTTTTTTTTTTTTTTTACCATAATATTGATAGAAGTATTTACTCTGGGACTTCAATTATATTAAAATTATCATTTTTAAAGCCATATTTTTTTATTAAACCCAAAACTCAAATTTAAGACCTTGAAATTTAAGAACCAAACACAACATCAATCAAACCAACAAATATTAATAACTAAAATTCTAATTAACAACATTTGAGAAATTAGTTACCTTATAAGTAACAAGGCAGCTGCAGAGTAACTAGTAGTATTGTAAAAAAAATACAATGTAGAAATATGTACTAAAATATATATAAAAAATTATAGAATCACTAAAATCAAACTAGTGATGAGATTGAGATAAAACGTATAATATCTTATATTTAAAAGAATGCTACTACAATTATAATTTTTATGGATAAAAGATATATGTTAAGACAACTAATTTTTTTAATATGTTACAATTCTAAGAGGTGACACCTTCAAGATTCCTCCCATTATTCTTTAAACTTTTCTACGCTGTAATCATGGTCTATTACGATCTTGTAAAGTAGTATCTGCTGAGGATAGTGGTTAATTTAATATATTAAATACATCATATTAAATATTTTGAATTACTTAAAATATTATGCATTAAATGATTTTGGTATTTTTTGAGATAATTCATGTCATTTTTTCAATAAACCTTTGTACTTACTTGGTACTAGCATATACCAGACTATTAATGAACACATCATTACTAAACCAGACAACACAAAATATATCGTTAATGCTTTGTAACATAACACGGAAGGATTCAATTCAACAATCTGTTGATTTAATAATATCAAATTATATTTATTAATTACCAATTCCATTTTGAAATACAAAAATGGTCATCTTTAAGAAATAAAAGTTGACTTTTTATTATAAAATATAAAATTTATAATATGTTTGGCAGAACAGAGACACAGTGGAAATTGGGGTTGAGAGCAAAGAAAGAGAGGCAAAGTATTAGAAGAAAAAAAATTGTCTATTTGATTCATACGAGAGAGAGAGAGATGAAAGTCAAGATATTTTACTTTCATGGTTTAAGTAGGGCTTTTTAGCCTAACTAAATAAAATTATATAAAAAAAAAAGTTATAAAAAAAAAACTATTTATCAAATTAAATTGTTTTTGCCACGGTGACATGCATTCTAATTAAGTGAAAGACGATGGAGAAAAATAGATGTAATTAATGAGTCACACTATTGAATAAATAAATAAATTAATAAGCATTATAAAAAAAATATTGTAATTAAGTAGTAGTACATCCTTAATCTTAATCTTGAAACTAACGAGGTCCACTTTACGTGTCACTGTCATGGAGTTAGCAGTGTGTTAAACACAAGAGAGGGTGATAGCTAGCAGGAAGAAAAAGACAGGTTGAAGGAATTTGATTTTGGACTTTGCATTAGGGCTTCATTAAGATGCTTAAAGCAACCACAATATATACAAATAATACAATAATATAACTTGCCTTTTATAATAATAATTATTTATATATATATGCTATTTAGAATACACAAAATAATCTGACACGAGAGAACTGAGACTATCTCTCCTGGGTAGCTGTATATTTATATAGCGAGCGAGCGATGGAAATATTGATAGGATTTATTATAATTTCATAGTTTAGTTTTTGTGATTGGATATTGGTGTGTAAGAAAGAGAAATGGGAAGAGGAAGAGTGGAGTTGAAGAGAATTGAGAACAAGATCAACAGGCAAGTGACCTTCGCTAAGCGAAGAAACGGACTTTTGAAGAAAGCTTATGAGCTTTCCGTTCTCTGCGATGCCGAAGTTGCTCTCATCATCTTCTCCAATAGAGGAAAATTGTACGAGTTTTGCAGCAGTTCAAGGTATATCTATATATATATATATATCATTTGCAAAATTAAATAAATAAAAACCCTCTCTTTCTCTCCATTCTTATAATTTTTGGCTCCGAATCTCGGTCCGTTTCATTTTTGCTGTTTTCAGACAGCTGGCGCTTCCCCGCTTTTGAATTATTATATTTTGTTTTCACAAAAGTTGATTTTCTTTTTTCACTGTTTGGGGTTTTCCGTTTCCGTGAAATGTTTCGGCGTTTATAGCAGGTTGAGTGTTTCTGCGATCGCCTTGCTGTTAGATCTGCAACTGGAAACGCGTTAAAACCAAACAGACATACATGAAATAAATTAAACACGCGAAGAACACTGTTGTATTGTATGCACTCTATTTCTGTTGTTTTTTTCTTTTTTAATTGTTTTTTTTTGGCTCAGCTTTCTCTTTCTTTCCCTCTTTTGGGGCCAAACCCAGCATTTGAGGTTGCCGTTTTTCTGCTTCATGAAACAGATCTGGTTCAAAAGTGTTTTGGAAAAGTTATTTTGGAGCCTCGGGTCAGGCCTCTTTTCGGTGTAATTAGGTGTTGTGTAAAAGAAGCATATACTCGATTGTTTCTTCCATTTCCAGTTTTACCAGCTTGTATATATATATGCTTTTGGTTTCACTCTTCAAAATCCCTCCAACAACGTCGTAGCTCATGTCTCCTTTTTTAAGATTATATGTTTCATCTATATCTCTTGGGGGGGCCTAGGGTTTCTTTTACTTCTAAAATTAGTTTTTTCTTCCTCTTTTGCATCCAAGGGTTCTATATTTCTCCCATTCT
The DNA here is from genome assembly GCF_000230855.2 of Cajanus cajan. Lineage (NCBI taxonomy): Eukaryota > Viridiplantae > Streptophyta > Magnoliopsida > Fabales > Fabaceae > Cajanus > Cajanus cajan. Next base: position 68,103,851 of record NC_138518.1, read on the forward strand.
ATATTATTTTTTCCCTTCTCCTATTTGGTTGCGTACTCACGTGGGGATTGTTTTCGATTCACAACCATGACCAATGAACGAGACGGAGTTTTCATTCACTCGGAGTCAATTTCTTGCTTAATTAATTCTCTTTCTCGCACATGTTTTCAATTGATAGAGACATTTTGTGAAATCAGATTCATAAGGCGACCTTTATCTACGTATTTTCAATCACTTGAATAGATAGAGAGGTTTGGGATTTCAAATTAATATGCGTCTTCCGAGGGTTAAAGTTAAACTGATACTTGTCGGTGTCAGTATATTTTCCTTGTGGAAAACTCTGGTTCTCTCAGATCTGATTATTGTACCCAAAATTCTGTTAGTAACTTACCATGTTTCATGCTTTTTCTTCTGGGTTTTAAAGGTGATTCTCCATACAAATGACCTTACCTCACCTTCAGTTTTTCTTTTCTTGATCGGGATATAATTTCGGTGGCCAAATGCTATCACGTTTATCAACGAAACCAGTCTCATTGGGAAATTGTATGTGTAGTTTGTATATTCATAACAAAATACTTAGGTAGTATATATATTTTTTTATTATTTATAATTGTATTATAAAGAGAGATAGCCTGAGAAAATATAAAATTTGTTAGATAAAATATGTGAGATGGTAAAGAATAAGAAACTAGTGTTGATGGAGCAAGTTAAATATTTATTATATATTATCGTAAAAAAAGATAATATATTTTTGTGAAATATTTTTAGAGAATAATAAATAATAAAATTTATACAGTAGTGATTGATTACTTAAAATATAAAATATAGATAATTATAGAATGAAATTTACATATAAGAATACAAAATTTTTCATTTATAAAGTAGTTATAAAAATAAAATTGAACAAAAATTATGCATACCAAAAAGTCTAATTTCCTTTATAGATAAGTAAAATTTATAATAAATTATATATATAAATAAATATTATTTTTAAATATATAAATTATATTTAAAATTTGTACAAATAAGTATTTTTAAATATATAAATTATATTTTTTTATAGCAACATGTAAATTATACTTTAAATTAATAATAAATAATTTATATTGTATTGATAGTTTATTTTAAAATATTAATATTTAATTTATAAATAATTATAAAAAATAAAAAATAAAATAGATAAAAATTTAAAAATTTCTAAAATCTTTCAACAAAGAAAAAATCCATAAAAACACGTTTTTACTATTTGTGTTTATTATATAATAGTTGATATTATTAAAACAATTTTATGTTTGTAAGGAAAGAAAAAAAAGTAAGAAAATGGGAATTAAAAAATAAAATAAAAAAGGAATAAAACTTTAAAAAATTTCTTTAGTTTAATTTTTTTTAAAAAATTCTGCCATCTTGTTTTCTTCTTCTTATCTAAAAAAAAAAAAAAAAAATCAGTCCTTTATGTAATTGGCCATCATTTAACATTACTCATTTTTGTGGAATTAATATGAAATTCTGTCACCGGTGAACCTCTGTCCTGGTCAAGAATTCAGAGGTTGATGTCAATTACTTGTTTTCTGATAGTAGCCCCAAAACATTACTGACTTTCCTTCAGTTCTTTCACTTCTCGTTAACCAATTTTCTGCAACTCTTGAGGGTTTTCCTATGTCTAGGGAGTAATATTCCGATCCTTGCCTTCAAATGGGGTTAATTTCTCTCTCTCTCTCTTTTTATTTTTTATTTTAAATTCTAACTTAATCTGTTCCTGTTCATCGCTTGGAAAAAAATGTGAGTCCCTTTTCTTATTGAAGTGAAACGATGTTTTAAGAAATGGGGTGATTTGTCCTTGATTAATATTATTCAGCAATATTTATTTATATTTATAGAGTGCAGTTCTGCTCAATTTATTTGGGATCGTTTCGAAAGTACAGACATCTAACTTAAAACAAATATATATTTTTGTCAAAACGTGCAGCATGCTCAAAACACTAGAGAGGTACCAGAAATGTAACTATGGTGCGCCTGAGGCTAATGTGTCTACACGGGAAGCCTTGGTAATGGTGAATAGTCCTATCCATATATCAATACATTTTTTTTTCCTATTTGACTTGCCTAATTTGATAACCGATATTTTTTCCCCATGCAACTACCATCATAATATAAAGAATAATTATTAATTAATTTAGCTTATTGTATTGCTTAGAAAGAATCATGTTCAAAATACAACAACGTTGTGTTTAGTTTGTTTTCTATTTTTATTTTATTTTCAGTTAATATACTCTACTAATAATTATAAGAACATTAACTTGCTCATGTATTGTTGTCTGATAAAATATTTAACTTGCTTATGAAAAACTTTAAAACTTACAAAATAGTGTTAATAATAGAGCGTGTTGAAAATAATATATTAGAAAATATGTTATTAATATTCTTCTTCCTACCCTATTATATATTGTCATGAATAGATCCATACTCCGTACGTAGTGGATGTAACTTTTTGTTCTTACAAGTTGCTTTTATTTTGTGAGCTGTGATTTTTTTTTTTTTTGTGTGTGTGTGAGTCTGCATAGTTGAAGTTATTTACCTGCGACAATATCATGTGTCATAGACTCATAATAAGTGCTTCCTTGTCTCGGTTCTCTGTTCTAAACGAGCTGAGCCAAATTGTCTAGTAGTTGACAAAAATTGGTACACCAAGTCCATTTGGTGACACAAGCCCTTTTAATTTTGCAGAATAAGAGTTGCACTTTCAGTTTTGATCTTTTCTGCAAGAAGAGTATTACAAATCATATCCTATTTTTGTAATCAGAAAAATCTAAGTTTGGCATTCCCTTCAATCTGTAAATTAATGGAAGCAATAAGAAAGGTAAATTAGAAATTAAAAAGCACTATTTGTTGCAATAGGTAAATGAATCTTTGAGCACTACATGTTCTAGGCTGAAGCCTTCAGTCTTGGACGCTTTGCTTATACTTATCGTCTACCTCTACAGTACGTATTTGCCCTTTTGTAACATAAAATAGCAGAGATTAAACCTCTGCATTTATAAATTTGGTATTGATAACAAATATGTTGAAATCTACTTACAAGTCGAGGAAAAAGAGAACAATTAACAAACTTTAATTTGATTGTGGATTTAGTTGGCCTTATGTTATTACTGGTTTCTAATTTACGTGATTTAATTTTAATGTGTATATATATGTTCATAAATTGTGTTCTAAACTTTTGTTTGCTTGTTTATATTCCCACGTCGTCATTCCGTCAGTATCCTTTGATGGTTTTAGTTACTCATATAGCATAATTCCATAAATAATTTTTTTTATCTGAAGTGCTAATATATGTGTTTAACCTAATTTTATTATTTGCTGCAAATATGCTTATAGTATTATTGTAACAAAACCCTATTTAGCAATAACAGTCATTTGCGATGTCACTGGTTTAAATGAATATCCATTGATTAAAATTTGTAATGTTATGGTTACATTTCCCCCAACTCGTCTGCAAGAATCGTTCCTTAAGTTTTTTTTTTTTTTTTTTTTTTTTTGTATTTCGTGCATGTTTACTCTCTATTATATTTTCTAATCAACTCAACGACTTTGCATGCTGTCAAAAAAAAAAGAAAATCAACGACTTTGCATATTTGTTAAAAGTGTATTTGTTATAGTAAATGAATACTAGCATGTAGTATGTTCTATAAAAGCTTTATATTTTTGGCTATGAATTGAGATGCAGTTATCCAGGTCACTAAGAACAAAGATTTAAAAATCGGCATATATTTATGACTAGGCATATATATGTTCCTTTAATTATAATTATATAATTCCCCGACTATAGGAGTTGAGCAGCCAACAGGAGTACTTGAAGCTGAAGGCACGTTATGAGGCCCTACAACGGTCCCAGAGGTACCAATGTCCTATTGGGTCTTCAAATATGGCTGATCACTGGTTTAAGTCACTGTTGTATTTAAGTTTTACTTTCTCATCTCAGGAACCTCATGGGAGAAGATCTTGGCCCTCTAAACAGCAAAGAGCTCGAGTCTCTTGAAAGGCAGCTAGATTCGTCCTTGAAGCAAATCAGATCGACAAGGGTACTCAACTATACTTTTCCATCTTTTGCTAATTACCACATCAAATTATAAATTTAATATAATATATAAGACCCAAATCTTGAAAAGGTTATTTTATTCAAGTCATGCTCTGTGTAACGTAAAGTGCAAAGAGTAGGAGTTAACAGACATTCAAAACTATGACTTGGCCACATATAATTGTTCAAGTATATGCGTTTGATTTTGTAAGTTTGTTTTCTTTACAGACCCAGTTCATGCTGGATCAGCTCTCTGATCTTCAACGTAAGGTATGAGAACATTTTGTTTTTCTTAATTGGCCATCTTCTTCTGCCATAGTACCTGCTTGTGCTCACCAATTTATGTCACTTGTGCAGGAACACTTACTAAGTGAGGCTAACAGGTCTCTCAGACAAAGGGTAAGTTACGACCCATCAACCTATGTAAGTAAAAATGCATCAACCCTCAAAGTATGTTCGATCGGTTCATTGTCCTTGGATAACTAAAATAATTCTTATTTAAACCCTGTTTTCAATTCAACAAGGAAAAGAATCATGCCGTATATTGATGGGTATAAGTGACTTTTTGTACTGTTTAGCAGTTAGAAGGGTATCAAATAAATCCACTCCAACTGAATCCCGGTGTAGAAGACATGGGATATGGCAGGCATCCATCTCAAACTCAGGGTGATGCCCTCTTTCAACCATTGGAGTGTGAGCCAACCTTACAAATTGGGTATGCACTCATTGTTGCCTCAATCATTCATCACGTACCGTTGACATTTTTATTCTCTGTATCAAATGGTCCACTAGTTAGGTACTTAGGTGGATACATCAATCACAAATTTGGTTCACTAGTTATGGATATGCATGCTTAGGAGTGCATCTTGATGTAAATATAAATGTGGGGTCACATGAGATAGTTGTTTTTTGGATTTAAATAATTTCCTAATAATGATTTTGTTCAAGTGCAGTTATCAACCTGATCCAGTATCAGTGGTGACAGCAGGGCCAAGCATGAGCAATTACATGGCAGGGTGGTTACCTTAGTAGAAAGGGTGGGTGGGTGGTGTTTCATGCAGAAGATCCACTGCACCAGCAGATTTTATTTGAAAAGGAGAAAAGAAAAGAAGAGAATTACTTTGGGATGTAATGAATGTGTCAGTGTCGTCTATCGTGTATGAAGTAGGGAACAATGTTAAGCAATGCTGTTTGTGTGTGCCCTTTCATAAAACTGCACTTCTTTGCTTCGGTTACTGTTTCTTCCCTCATAATAATATTAATAGAATTTAATTAATAAAAATTATCGAATTCTGGATTCTGTACTGGGATGGTAGTTGCATGACTTACACCGTTGATTTTTATAATAATTATTTTTAAAATATATTAGTTACTTTTTTTCACTTAGAATAATGCTAACAATAATTGTTTGAACCCCTTATTGTTGTTCCGAATCGTGCTCGTGCCAATGAACTCAGCACATACAATGGTTATTAATAATTACAACTAGATATGGACATGTAAGTGAATTATTTTAATTAATTAATGGTGTTTAAAATGTTTGTTAGAATTAAGGTTCTTATTTATTATTTAATGTGTTAGTTTTATATGTGATTTTTTAAAAAACTAATGTAAGCAAATTGTTGCAATTTTTTTTCTTTGCATTCGAAAATATTTACAGCAATAAAATAACATTTAATCTCTCTAGTACATATAATATTAAATCATATATATCTTCTTTGTAAAGGTTTATATATTTTGGTAACTTCTTTTTCATTAGAAGTTTTAAGACATGAATAAACAATATATTTATAATATATATATGAGTATATTCTCAACTTTAGTATAACATTATTTATTTCAATATCTAAATTTTTTTTACAAGATTAATATCTACATTTTAAAAACTCATTTATAATTAGTGTTTCACTCTTCATTATAATATAAACACCTATATTGAAAATGAAATTTTAAATGCACCATTAAAATATTTAAAACTTGTTTAATTTTTCCAATCTTTACATTAAGATTTGAGGCTTTGCATGAGTTAAATTACATGTTAGATTGAAATTCTTTTTTGTGTAGTAAGCTCAAAAGAAAAAATATTTATAATTAAACATAAAATATATATATATTCATGCATGAGAGCAAATAATTCTTTTTGGAATATATATACACCCACGATGTACACTATGATAATGATTTTCCTATATATGAAATGATGCTAGTTTTTGTTAAATATTAATCATCTATAACATATTTAATTAAAAATAATCTAACCTCAAGTTTTTTTTTTCCTTTTTTTGCATTGCATGTATTATCTGTTTTAAATGACATGATTTTATCATTAACTAGTGAATGATGAGACTTTTAACTTATTACAACAACCTCTAAAATTGAAAATAAGAGACAAAAATTGTCTCGATAATTCTCCTTCTAACGTTGACTCTAACCTTAAGTCCTAAGTTTGTGTTGTTAAAGTCATTATATATAAATTAGTATATACTTTAGTATTTTGTTGATCATATCTTTATTTGGTTAAGAAAAAAATGTGTTTATAAGTTATCACTGAGCTCAAATTTTAAATAATATAAAACTTTTTGACATGCAAGAATTAATGCGGATGAAAATTAAAAAAATACTTGCCTAAAGTTAATTATTTCTTAATTGAAGCTAAAATAATTTTATTTAATTTTAATTAATTGCCTTTGTTACACGAACACCACACATAGACTTGCAGTGTAAGGTTCTGACAAAGCACCAATTTGGCACATCATGAATTGCAGCCATGATGTTGGTTTCCAAAATTTTCCAAAAAATAAGGCATGAAGAAGTGCAATCCAAGAAGAGCATGATTTGGCAGGAAAGGTAATAACATGTCTTGTTGATAGGGGTACGTTTTTCCCTCCTCATATGAAGCAAACCAAAATATCATCTCTTAATTAGTTCCATGACCAAGGTCGGTATTCGGTAAATGTCCCTTCACACACTTTTCTGGAACTAATTTTCAAACCTTTCAATTGCTACTATCAAAATTAAATAAAATTCAATGTGCCTACTCATACCATTTTTCTCAATTCAGATATTTAAGTTAATTCTATAATTATGAGACTTTTACGTAGTATTATTAACACTACTATTGCAGAACATGCAAATTTTTATCCCCTACTGTACAGCACACATCAATGGCAACCACAGTTAACACGCAACATGATACTACAGTAAATTATATATCGTTATAACTAATTATCTAGCAATTGCAGCACGCATTCGTCTTATTTATCTAAAACCACTTTCTTTGGCATTATGTTTTTTGGGATAAGATAAATTATAAATGCATCGCAGAGGTGATTTCAGATGCTAGAGAAGGAAAATTGGAATCTGGTACATTCACTAATTAAAACATGAAGTGTATTACGAAAACTAGCTAAAATAGACTTTGTAGTCTAGATGAAATTAATTTTATCGTAAAGTTGCCTTAAGTGCCTTTTTTTCCTTCTTCCTCACTAAATCAGATGTTTTTGGAAATTAAAACAATTCACATAAGGATAATAGAAGCTTTCATTACTATTTGTAACATTCCTTTGCGAAAATTGAAAAAACTCTTCTACTATATTTTCATATTTAGCAATTGTACATAAATAGTTCATCCAACTCCAATTCATCAATATGTGTTTGTCTGAAATAAACTATATCAACCTCACTTTTTAATATAAGGTGTGGTTTTATCTATTCAGAAAGATGATTATTTATACTTGATTAATACATATATGTAAAATCTCATACATTAAATTTAACAAAATTTCGATAATATTTCACATTTATTTATAAGTACACAAAATGAAAGTAATGACATCAAATTCACCACAATTAAATATGCAATCAGAGAGTAACAAAACATACAGGCAACCAAAATCAACTAAGTAATATTTTAATTAAGTAATATTTTTAACTATTATAATATTGTTAACCAAAAACATTGTCCGACAATTTAATTTTTTTTAAATTGTCTAAAAAACTGTATATTTTAATTATTATAATACACCTTGCATTGACTAAGTAATATTTTTATATTTTTTTCTCATTTAGTAAAAATAAAATTATTATGTTTAATTAATACAACTTATATAAGTGGTTATTTTCGAGTCCTTAAATCAATTCCAACAAAACCCATAAAGATCAGCTCTCAAATGAGCCATATGTAAAGCCTAAATTATCACCATAAGCAAGTTCCAAAACTAGTCCCAACATAAGCATCAAATCAATTAGCAACTAAATAAGCACTCAACCCTAACTCACCCCAAAGTTACAAACCAAACTTGCACCCAAGTACCAAAATATGTATCCAAATATTCCACCCAGACTAGCAAACCAAACCTTAAATCAAGTACCAAAATATGCACCAAAACTAGTGGAATAATTTAATGAATAATCTATCCTAATAACTAAAACAACCATTCAAAAAAAACCACAATAATAATCAAAGCATGAAAAAGAGAAGAGCAAATGAAAACGAATCTGAGAACACATTGCCTGAACAAAGCTGATGTTGCTGGAGAAGGATGGATGATGGTGGTTATCAAAATGCATTGACATTGCCAAAGAAGGAAAAATAGGGTCACAATAAGTATAGGAATGGATTGCTGGAGAGAGCATTAATAACTGAGAATGCAAATATGAAAAAAATAATAAAATAGAACAAAGAGTGCAAATGAGATTGCCTTTTCAATGACCTTAATATAACATAGCACTTTCTATGACAAATGTTTCACCCATCATAAAATGTTTCTTTCTATGATGACTAACATAGAAAAGCTAATCATAGAAAAATTGGAGTCAAAAGCTGACTAACACATTATATGATCAATATTGACTTACCCATCATATAAAAAATATTTTATGATTAAGGAAGCAACACTCATCATAGAATATCTTGACATATTTACAAATATGTCATTAGATCACTTTTTATGTCGATTGAATAACACTCGACATAAAAAAAAAACTTATTAAAATTAAATAAAATATTGAATCTCTTTCATATTTTAAAAAAATTTGTTCCAACAAATCATTTAATTTAGTTGACTCAATCCAACAACTTATTGGTCCACTCACACATTCTTTAACATAATGTGCACATAAATTTTAATTATAACATTCGTAAAGAGAATACCTCTATTTGATGAACACATATTCTTACACTTATTTATCCTATAATTGCTACAAACAATTTTTCTCACACATTCTTGGACATGTGCACATATATTTCTTACACTTTTTTTTTCTCACTTTTTTGTTTTCTTACTCGGCCTCACGTTCCTCTCATTTTGACTTTTTTTTTGTTTATATTTCCTTACATTTTGACTTTTCGTTTTTTTATATATAGTAAAATTTTATATTATAATCAGATAACGAAATACAAAATGTCCAAGCTTATTGCAACGTCTGTTTCTTCGCTAGTAAAAATAATGTTAATTATTCAAATAAAAATGCATTTAACTAATTAAACAAAAGAAGAAGCTCAACCTTTATCTATTTATTTACCTATCTGAATTAAAATAACAACACCAGAATTATGTATACTATAACCCCAAAATATATAGATGTAGAAGTTGGTGTAGTACAGCAAGATGATGCCAATCACACTGCAAGAGAGACGTGTCAGACGTATACTTCGATATCCATTCAAACTTAGAAACAATTGCAAGAGAATCCGGATACTATTAAGAAAAGGTTGACAAATTAATCAGAATAAGCTTGCACAATGATAAAGGAGTTATATTGTGATTTAAATTTATTTTAATTATCACCGAATACATTGATGAAACTGCCACAAGTACTTTTAACTTGTATTATATATTATAAAAGAAAGTTATATTAGTTATATTGTAATCTGAAGTTATTTTTAAATACCACCGATCACATTGATCAAATTGACACAAAGTTGATCATGTTTAATCAATGCTTTTGAATCTAAGTTCCAATATATATATAGTTGCTTTAAATACATAAAAGAGGTGTTTTAAGTTAATAGCAGTCTTACAAAAGCTACTTATAGTGGTAATATCTAACTCAAGTAATATCGTTTAATATTTTTTTTAATATTTTTTTAAAGATTTAATTTAAAAATAAATATAAAAAAGATGGATCAAAAGAGGTAAGACATTAAGAAAAAATTTCAAAAATTACTTCAGTTGAAAAAATATATACAATTATTCTATTTTATCTATAATGTATACTTATTAATTTATTATAATAATCACACTCACTTTTCACTATCATTTTTTTTACTATTTTACCTCTAACTAATATTACAAAATACACCATTATTATGTTTTAATTGCATTTAAAAAATATTTCACTGATATTATATTTATAATCCAATTTCAAAATAACTTTATATTATCATATTTCCATTCATCTCTCATAATTGTACACCACTACACCCTATTAATTATATGAATAGAGAGACACAAACCATCTCAATTTCTCCTATATATAGGGGGATATAATAGCTTCCTTTTCTTTTGCTACCCTCCAATCCTAGCTAGTTATTCCTCTAATAAATTACCGAAGTCAAATTTTATAGTTGAAATAAATAGATAATAATTTAATCTCTTTATATTCAGAAAACCCTCTATCCAACAAAATATTATGGATGATATCATGATAGGAAAGTAGAATTTATTTCAGATTTTGGTAAATTAAAGAGACTGAATTACAATAAAAACATGTTCGAAGTTTAGAATAAAATTACATTGAATAGAATAAAAAAAAAAAAAGATTATGATTAAGTATATCCTTGGTGTTAAAATTAGGTCCCACTTTACGTGTAGCAGGAAACTGCCTTACGCACTTAGAAAACTATAATTTTGATTCCCTTGGGCGTGTCACTGTCATAGAGTTAGCAGTGTGTTTAAACACGAGAGGGTGATAGCTGGGAGAAAAAGACAGGTGCAAGGGATTTGATTTTGGACTTTACATTAGGGTTTCATAAAGATGCTTTTGCTCTCCTTCTTAAGCACAATACAATATTATTAATTGCCTTTTATTATTATGAGTGACTCACCAAAATATTCACACCTTTTAATTTTATTCTACAATTTATACTTTTATTTTGTGATTGGATATTAGAGTGTAAGAAAGAGAGAGTGAAGGAGAGAGAGAGAGAGAGAAATGGGAAGAGGAAGAGTGGAGTTGAAGAGAATTGAGAACAAGATCAACAGGCAAGTGACCTTCGCTAAGCGAAGAAACGGACTTTTGAAGAAAGCTTATGAGCTTTCCGTTCTCTGCGATGCCGAAGTTGCTCTCATCATCTTCTCCAATAGAGGAAAATTGTACGAGTTTTGCAGCAGTTCAAGGTATATCTATATATATATATATATAAATAATTTGCAAAATTAAATGAAACCCTATTTCTCTCCATTCTTATAATTTTTGGCTCCAAATCTCGGTCCGTTTGATTTTTGCTGTTTTCAGACAGCTGGCGCTTCCCCGGTTATGAATTATGATTTTTTGTTTTCAGAAAAGTTGATTTTCTTTTTTCACGGTTTGGGGTTTTCCGTTTTTGTGAAATGTTTCGGCGTTTATAGCAGGTTGAGTGTATCTGCGATCGCGTTGCTGTTAGATCTGCAACTGGAAACGTGTTAAACGCGAACAGACATACATGAAATAAATTAAACAAGCGAAGATCACTGTTGTATTGTATGCGCTCTATTTTTGTTAATTTTTCTTTTACTCCTCTCTGCCCTCGTTTCTTTTTCATTGTTTTTTGGCTCAGCTTTCTCTTTCTTTCCCTCTTTTGGGGCTAAACCCAGCGTTTGTGGTTGCCGTTTTTCCGCTTCATCGGCGTTTGAAACAGATCTGGTTCAAAAGTGTTTTGGAAAAGTTATTTTGGAGCCTCGGGTCAGGCCACTTTTCGGTGTAATTAGGTGTTGTGTAAAAGAAGCATATAATCGATTGTTTCTTCCATTTCCAGTTTTACCAGCTAGTCCGCTTTTGGTTTCACTCTTCAAAATCTCTCAAACAACGTAAAATCATCTCTCGTTTACCGTGAAATACGCCCTTTTTTAAAGTTAAAATTATATGTTTCATCAATATGGGGCCTAGGGTTTCTTTTGTTTCTCTATAGTTTTTTTTTTCCCTCTTCATTGTTCTACTATTTTTCTCCCATTTCAAGTTTTTTTTCTTTTAACTACGCTATATTTATATATGTTTTTGCTTTCCATTCTTCTGTTTGGCCTTAACTTTCGTGCTTTCCTTTTTGGTCAAGCCCTTCAATTACCTGGGCCTCTTTTTGATCCACTATGATAGAGTTTTCACATTTTGCTCACTTGAAATCCATCTCTTGCTTAGTTTATTACCCCATGTTGCTGACAGTAGATATTTTCAATCGATCGTTTCATGACAGAGACATTTTGTTAAATCCGCATCAGAATCATAACGCGACCTCTATCACCTCCTTCCTCTATTCAAGTTTTTCAATCACTTCACTATCTAAACAAATATTTCTGCTGGTGGGTTTTGGGGTTTCAAATATGCGTCTTCCGAAGCTTCAACTGCTACTTCTCGTTGTCAGCACATCTTCTTTGTGGAACAACTCTGGACCTTTCAGATCTGATTATTGTACCCAAAATTCTGTTAGTAACTTACTATGTTTCATGCTTTTTCTTCTGGGTTTAAAAGGTGGCACTCTACAGTTCACACAAAGGATCTTAATTAATTACCTCACCTACATTCACAGGAGATCTCTTTTCTTGATCGTCGGTATAATTGATGTGCTATTAGCTCCTTTGGATGGTCTCTTATCATTGAATCCAATACTAAAATATTTGTTAATTTTTACCATTTATTGGTAAATAATATTAACGTGGGAAAATGTATTTATATAATTACTTTACATAACTTTTTATACAATGGAGATAAGAAGAGAAAATAGAAAAATTGTGAGATAAGATGATTGCTATAATAGAGGAAAAAAATTGTGTATACACTTTGTTTGAATGGAAAAAAAAAAAAACAAGAGAAAAGAAAATTTAAAACAAATCATTTCTTTTGTTTGGTTAAAAGATGAAGAGAAAGAAAAATTAGCATTAAAAATAAAACATTAATTTTTAAAAGTTTTTCTTCAGTTAAAATTTTATTTTTTTCCTCCCACATTGTTTTCTTTCTTATCATCTAAATGAAGGATTAGTCCTTGAGTAATTACCATCATTTAGTACTACTCCTTGCTGTGGAATATGAAATTCTGCCACCAGTGACTCTCTGTACTGGTCAAGAAATTCAGAGGTTGATGTCATTTGATGCTTTCGGATAGTAGCCCTAAAACATTACTTACTTTCCTAAGATTTTTCACTTCTAGTTTTCCAATTCTCTGCAAAACTTGTAAATTTCCAATATATCTAAGGAACAGTCCCATCCTTGCCTTCAAATGGAGTTTCTTACTATATATTATTATTTTTAGTTCTAACTTAATTTTTTTCCTGTTCATCGCTGGGAAAAAATGTGTGTCCCTTTTCTTATTGATGTCGAACGACTTAAAGCAAAATTGAAGTGAAAAGATGTTTTAAGAAATGGGATGATTTGTCCTTGATTAATATTATTCAGCAATAATTTATATTTTGTGGAGTGTAGTTTTAATTACTGAATTTATTTTGGATCGTTTTACAAGTACTCAGCACTTGTGACATCTAGCTTATACAAATATATGTTTTTGTCAAAACCTGCAGCATGCTCAAAACGCTTGAGAGGTACCAGAAATGTAATTATGGTGCCCCTGAGAATAATGTGTCTACACGGGAAGCCTTGGTAATGGTGAATAGTCTCATCCCTATATAAATGCAGTTTTTGCGCATTTAACTTGTCTAATTTGATCGCTCATTTTTCTCTCTCATCCATTTCTATTTACTTGAATATTCTTAAAGGTTTAAGATGATAAACAAACAATAAGAATAACAATATATATAATACTGAAAGCATATATAATTATTATTTTTTCTATATAATTATACTGTTTGTTTTCACTGACTGATATGAATGAATTTGTTGTGCTGTGAAATGTTTATCAACCTATCGCAACTACAAATTTAGAATCCAGGGATTCGAAATAGGTTTTTTTTTAATTAAGTTTAATTGTTCAAAATACAAGAAGGTTGTGTTTAGTTTTTTTTTTTTTTTCGTCAATATACTCTATATCTATACTCTATACTAATAATAGATAATACTCTTTTTTAGTGAGCACATTTTTTTTTTTTGAACTATTTGGTGTTTATAACTTTAAGTAAACCACTTTTTTTCTTCTAATAATTTTTATTTAGTTTGTTTTCCTATCTTTATAGCCACTGTATTATTTATATTTATTTATTTTTTTTTTAAAAAAAACAGAAAGGCACGGAATTCTTCCTTTCTCCAAGTAGTTATAAAAATATGAACTTGCATATATATTGTGTGGTATTAAGCTTTTCTGAATGCAGCAAAAGCTTTTTCATAATATGGTAAGACCACATGACATCATTGAGCTTGGTTTATATATTAATGTTTTCTAAATAAAATAGAAAAATAAATATTAAACCAGGAAACAATTTTTTTTAAAAGAAATAAAGTTATATTTTTAAAGTAAACAAAAGCGTATCAATTAAAAATGAAAAATAAATCAATCACTTCTTTGTAATTTTAGTCTAATTCCTAAGCAACTTAAGCTCACTGAAATTAATTGGCTGTCCATCTATAATGTATCAATTTGCATAGTAAAAAGAAAGTAAAAAACAGAAAATATTTCCTTACTAAACCCATTCATTCCTGCCGCAATTTTTTTTTTTTTATAAAACCCCCTGTCAATTATAATTCACGTGTTTGTTTTCTCGTTTAGAGACTTCCATGTCGTCGTCTAACTTAAGGAATGTTTTTATTTAAGTGTGCATTAGTACGTCTGTGTTATTTTTTGTGATTGTAGCCAAAGTATCTTACTTAGACACAGCACAAATATTGGTTTCGAAGTCCCTTTAACTTTTTTTCTATCCTATAATTTTTTTTACACACCTTAAACGTATCTGCATCTAATTAAGATTTCCTGCTCATATATGCTTGTCTTGCATTGGACTTGGTAAAGTTGTTACAAAGATACTTGAACTTTAGGGATATTTGAGCCTCCCTTCCCTTTTCTTAGAATGTGGGATTATTGTCTTTCTTCATCCAAAATATAACTATGTCATTTGCCTTTATTTTTTTTTCTTTGTTAAACTGTTTCATATACGTTAAGATTATTCATGATCACCACGACACCACTGCTCCGAAGTTTCCTACAGAAGAATTATTGAATGTATGTCATCTAGCTACGCCCGTTTAGTTTCCTACACTATTGTGTTGTCGTATTTTAGAATAATATCGAGAGGTATGGCGGGCAGAGAACTTAGAAGGATTTTCTGATAATTATATTCTGGCCTTTATTGGCAATTTGGTATATCGATCGAGGACCATATATTCACTTAGTTTTATATAGGAAATTGGGTTTGATAACTTAAACGAAAGACACAAGATTTACTTTGATTACATAAATTGATTTAGTTCCTAAATTTATGCATATGGTTCTTTCTTGCAAACTTAAGGCGACCCTCCAAAATCAAAGGAGGGGAGGGATGGAAAAATTTGTAAATTTTGTTTGGTTTACATGGATATTAGAGGGATTTTAAAAATAATTTATGTTTATATTTTTATAATTTTAAATTTAAAAATATAAATAAAAATATTTTAGATATTATATCATAAATATTTTAAAATCTCTCATCTCTAAATCTTTCCAATATAATATTGGAGGGTAGTTAAAATTGGATTAGAAGGGATTTTGCTCCCTTTCACTTCTTAAATTTAAATTAAACAAAATAAATTTTTAAAAAATCATTTCCTTCCTCAATTTTCTTCTAATCAAACATTATGTAAAGAAATATTATTTACACACTTATTAGTAGATAAGTAGATATTATTTGATGTTTTTAAACTTGCATAATAATGTAAGTAGATGTAATTATTATAATATATTACAAAATATATTACAAAATAAGTTACTAACATTCTTCTTTTACATTATCATATATTTTCATGAATATTTCCATATAATGGATATAATTTGTTTTTAGACTTAAATATAATTTTTCTCCTGTAATTTATTAATTTTTTTTTTTACTTTTTTGTTCTTGTAAAAAAAATTGTTGTTTTATCCCTAACCTTTTATGAGGTTTCAAAAATAATCTCTACCATCAGCTCTAGTTAAAAAAAATTGTACATTACAAATAAAATACATATTATAATTATTATATTCTACTTTACCATTCTCACTTAGATAAATTAATTTTAATTTTTTTAAAACAATATTAAAATATATTTCATTATTGTCACTTTATTATGCGTTTCACACATATTCTTTTTGGTCGTAGAACGTTGCGTCCTAGCTATTGTTAGTGACAGAGCTAGATTATTAGCCTCCTTTTTTCGATGATGTATCCTACTTGTCACTATGATGACAATCATGATAGCTAATAGGTGCAATTCTTCTTGGCCTTGAAGGAGACGACATTGGCGATAACACCAATGAAGTGATGGAAACTTTGATAGCACGAGAGCTCTTGAACGATGAGGAGTAGTCAAGCGTGAGGTTGAACTCCTTCATAGTGAGGTAGAGTCGGTGACAACCACGTAAAGGCGGTGGTCAATGAGGATGAACTTAGCGTCGTTGTCTAGATCGTGATTTATGGAAAGTTGCTCCTCGTTGAGGATATTAAGAGGTTTAGAGTTTGCAACGTTAGATTTGAATTAAAGGGGATAAGTTTAATTAGGGTATAATAAAGATGAGTAAGGGTTCGAGTGCAATAAAATATATTTTAAAATTTTGTCTTAAAAAATGAAAATTAATTTATCTGCATGATAATGATGAGATAGAATATAAAAAATATAAAATACATTTTGTTTGTTACATGAGATTTTTTTTAATGAAAGTTGATGATAAGAATTATTTTGAAAACATCTTAAAGGATTAGGAATAAAACAACAATAAATTTTTTTACAGAGACTAAAAGTGAAAAAATAGTAAATTATAATATATATATATATATATATATATATATATATATATATATATATATATATATATATATATATATAAACCTTGTTTTTATTACTGGTAACTTTTATTGTGCGTGAGACTCAGCTGACTTTGGTTGATAGTTTAGTGTGTGTGTGTGTATGATTCTCTGCCCGTGGCAAGTGCCATAAGTATTTCGTTCCCTGAGTTCTCTGATCTAATTTGTTATCCAACTTTCTAGGTTTGTTTACAAATATAGTTGTACACCAAGGTCCGTTTTGTGGCACAAACCTTTAAATTTTGCATAATAAGCATTGCTCTTATTTATAGTTATGATTCTTTCCTGCAAGAAATGTGTCATGAACCATCTCTATTTTCGTAATTAGAATATTTCATATATATATATATATATATATATATATATATATATATATATATATATATATATATATATATATACACGCATGTATGCGTGTGTTTCGGTGATAATATAATTAAGAATGATTTTCTTTTTGGTAGTTAGGGATAAAGAATGATTTTGAATTTATATCAAATCAAGTCAATCTTAGTAGTTTTTTTTTTTTTAAATAAAAAATAAAACACTTAGCATCAACCATTAGAGAATATAAAATGCTATCAATAATTTGTTAGAACAGCCAAACTTTGTTCTCATTGCAGCAAAAGCAGTGGTATTGGAGGCATGTGAAGAAACCACCGCCAACTGTGCGGTTGCACCCGAGTATCCAACTAGTTTAACTACAAAACCATGCTTTATCCAACATTATATCATTTGCTGAAAGGTTTGTGTGTGACTAGCTTGTGCAAGTAGAATGGGAAAATATAAAAGTTCACCCCATATTGGGTAGGAGAAAGAGAAAAATAGGAAGAAAAATGAGAAAGTATACTGTGTTTGAAATGAAAGGTAAAAAAAATAGTGAAAAAAATACAATCACAATGAATTAGGTTGGGAATAAAGAGGAAAGAATGGATCACGTGCAAAGACAGAAATTTAACAAAACAAAATTCTTTTACTTTCTCTTAAAATCAAAACTCATTTTTTTTAAAATTTTTTTTCCTTCATTTCAAACAAACCAGTAAAAGAGAAATGGTTAGATGTAATAACCAGTGTGATAAAAATTAAAAAGAAAGAGGGATATAGAAAAAGAAAAATGAGACAGAGATAAGATGAAAAAGAAAGTGAGTGTATGTTTATAATAATTCAACAGGATAATACTTGAGTTGAGATGCAATTGTCCAGTTCTATGAGAAAAAAGATTTAAGAATTGCTATATATGTAACAGTAAGACTCCATATGTGTGTGTTTTTTTTTTTTTTTTTTTTTTTTTTATTTATTATAATTTTTTTTTTTTTTTGCTACAACAACTATAGGAATTAAGCAGCCAGCAGGAGTACTTGAAGCTGAAGGCACGTTATGAGGCCCTACAACGATCCCAGAGGTACGAATGTCCTAATGGGCCTTCAAATGTGGCTGATTACTGATTTAAGTCAATGCTGTATTTAAGTTTTACCCTCTCATCTCAGGAACCTCATGGGAGAAGATCTTGGCCCTCTAAACAGTAAAGAGCTCGAGTCTCTTGAAAGACAGCTTGATTCGTCCTTGAAGCAAATCAGATCAACAAGGGTATTCAACTTTCCATCTTTTGCCATTTACCATATCAAATCAAATTATAGATATAATAAGTGCATAATAAGTGCCCAATCTAGAAAAAAATTCCCATAATCAAGTCCATTTTGAAAGCGTTATTTTATTCAATTCGTGCTCTGACTCTCTGAGTAACATATATCCAAGAGTAGTAGGAGTGAACAGACATTCAATACAAATATTAACTTGGGCGCAAGAATCAAGATTACTGATTATTAAAGTTGAAAGGGTAAGTAAGTTATCTCTTAATCTATATATAAGAAAAATAATTAGTTTCACATGTATTATGAAAGATAGATAAATATATTTAAATTTTATGATTTTATATAAAATTTATACTAATACTCACTTTATTTTTTATTATAAAAAATTTGATTTTATACATATTAAAAAAATAATTATCTATTTTAAATTTTATTAATTTTATAATAATCTTTCTAAATTATTTGTGTTATAAATATAAAAAAAATAGTACAACTAAAATATCACACATTAAAAGAAAAATATTTTAAAAGATATCATTAAATGAGAAAAATAATTAAAATTTATTTATATTTAAAAATAAAAAATGTGTAATTTTTATTTATTTATAATAGAGAATAGAAGAAATATATTTAATAAAATATTTTTAATCACATTTATTATAGATAATATTTATTTTTTATTTTAAGAGTATTTTTGGATAAAAAGTACTAAATAAATGAAATTTATTTATATTTGAGTAAAAAAAAATTTAAGTACTTCTTTTTTTGCTTATATATAGATTAAGAGGGAGTACTACAGAACTCCTCTTCCTTTTATATTTGGATATTTATTCTTTAGAAATTTTAAGAGAAGATAATTGTTAAAATATGTAGTATGAATTTAAGGATAAAAAATGTCTAATAAAAAAAGAAAAACAAAAAAAGGTAATTATCAAAATTTATCCTTTTATAATAGATATTGATATTGATCTGTTAATAAAGACTCAAACTTCTGTAATTTTAGATATATATATATATGTCAATCTCAATATGTAATTCTTAAAGTAAAAATTATTTTTATTATTTCAACTCCTTGTCAAAAACTTGACCACACATTGTACGAGTATATGCATTTCATTTTTGTAAGTTTGTTTCCTTTACAGACCCAGTTCATGCTGGATCAGCTCTCTGATCTTCAACACAAGGTATGATAACAATTTTGCTTTTCTTTGCCATCATCTGCGTTTGCTCACCAATTTATGCTACTTGTGTAGGAAAACTTACTATGTGAGGCTAATAGGTCTCTCAGACAAAGGGTAAGTTACAAATCATCGAGTAACCAATATATGTGAAATGCATCATCCCTCAAATCAAGTCCAAGATACTTATAATTAATACATTTAATTCTTGGACTCTGTTTTCACTTTTCAATTCAACAAAATAGAATGACCAAGGAAAAGAAACATGTTACCTTCTTTTAGCGAAAAAAAATATGGAAAAGAACCATGCTATAGACCAAAACATTGCAGTTTATTGATGGGTATAAGTGACATTTTGTGCTGTTTAGCAGTTGGAAGGGTATGAAATAAATCCACTCCAACTGAATCCCAGTGTTGAAGATATGGGATATGGCCGCCATCCGTCGCAAACTCACGGTGACCTCTTTCAACCACTAGAGTGTGAGCCAACGTTACAAATTGGGTATGCGCTGTTCACAATATAATTCTCGTAAATCAAATAGTCCACAACGGTAGATGCATGCATTGGTTCACTAGTAAGGAATATATATGCTTAGGACTTAGGAGTGCAACTTTGATGTAGATATGATTAGTATAGAAGTAGGGTCGGTCACATAATGTCGTTGATTTTGTTGGCATGATATAACTTTTATAGATTTAAATTACTTTATAATAGTGATTTTCTTTAAGCGCAGATATCAGGCTGATACAGTGTCAGTGGTGACAGCTGGCCCAAGCATGAGCAATTACATGGCAGGATGGTTACCTTAATTAGTAAGAGGGGTGGGTGGCGTTTCCTACAGAGGATTCACTGCACCAGCACATTTGCAGTTCCAATTTTATTTGAAAATGGAAGGAAAAAAAAAAGGTAGAAAATTGCTTTGGGATGTAACGAAGCTGTAAGTGTCTACCGTGTATGAAATAGGGACAAAGTTAAGCGGTGTTGTTTGTGTGCGCTTTCATAAACTGAGTACTTCTTTGTTTCAGTTACTGGTGTTCTTCCCTTATAAATTATAATAATAAGCTCTTATGATAGTTAGAAAAATCTAAAAAAATTGTAGCTACTTTTTGGTTCAATAGTTAAATGAATTTAGAGTTTAGACACATTAATCAATATTTTGTTTAAATGAGGAGTCAAATAAAAAAATCAAAATGGTAGGAATAGAGATAATTATATAAAATGAAAAAAATTATATTATTTGATGAATAAAGTTAGAAGAAAAGGGAGATAGTTTCTCTCTATTACATGGATGAATAGAAATAATAGTACTTATTATAATAGTTAAAAATGTAATTTTAATATAATAATTTTTCCTAACATAATTATTTATTAAAAACTATATTATATTTTTAAAAAATGAGAAAAGATAGATAATATTAATCTCCTTTTATTTTAATTTAAGATGAAATATTTTTCGGTGTATTATGTGAAAAATACTTTCTTTTTTATTTTTTAAAATATCAGAAATTTTATATATTTATTTTTTTTCCTTTTTTTTGTTTTTTTTTATTTTATTTCTTATTAGTGGAATCAAGACTTTTCATGCTTCTATTTATTTTCTATAAAAAATAAGAATTTTGAGAACAATTATATATCAACAATGTGAAAAAAGATGAATGTCTTATAGTGTGAGTGAGATAAGAGAGAGAGAGAGAGAAAAAAATAAAAAATAATTATATTAATAATGAAAATTTTTTATTTACCGGTGAATACTTAAAAGGAAGTTAAAGGACTAAAATGTAAAAATAAGAGTTAAAATAAAAATAAATGTGTTTATTTTTTTTATAAAAATTTGAAAGAGAAAACAATTCCATTAAAAATTAAGTCCTTTTATCTAAACTAAATTAATGTACAAAAGATATTCTATTGAATTATTTTCAAAAATAATAATAGATAAATATTAAAAGTACAAAGATAATTATTTATGGACTAAGAAAATTTAGAAAATAAAATCTATATAAATAAATTTAAAAAATTATATAAAAAAATTAAAATAGTTCATTACAAATACATGACACCTTTATTATTGTTAAAGAAAAAAAAAAAGACAAACGGATAATGACGTCAAAACTCTTTACTAGAATCAGAATCAGAAAAAAAAAAATAGTAACAGAAGTGATAATAATCGATTGCAGCCACAAATTGCCCTGAATCTGGTGCCAATGACCTCAGCACACATCTAATGGTTATTAACAATTATAATTTGTATTTAGATTGTGCCTACTTTATTTTTAAAAAATGACATCACGATCCAGTTATCGATACTGCTTTTCAGTAATAAATATGAATGCACGAGTCGAGAAAAACATTTTGGAAATTTTTTTTAATTAGTTTATTTTATGTGAAAAACAATTTTTTTTACAGTTAGAATTAAAATATTATTAAAAAATAAAAAGCAATAGGGTCATTGTTTGGACGCGTGTCAATTCGGAAATCGACACGCTAATGGTATAAGAACAGATTTTGTTGCACACACAACCAAGTGGTAAACCGTAACAGAACAGAATGGGGAGAGATAAAAAGAAGTAAAGAGAGAAAAGAAGTTAGGGTTGAAAGAATGGGGAAGAAGAAGGTGGAGATAAAGCGAATTGAGAACAAAAGCGCTCGGCAGATAACATTCTCGAAGAGGCGCAATGGATTGATGAAGAAAGCTCGCGAGTTGTCCGTTCTATGCGATGCGCAAGTGGCGGTGGTCATCTTCTCCAGCACCGGGAAGCTCTTCGAACTGTGCACCGGTGAAAGGTACACGCAAATCGTACAGTACCGTTGAGACTGCTTGGGGTCGCGTTACGTTGTTGCACATGAAATTAATTGATTCCGTTTTATGCCTTTTCTGTATTCTTTTGAGTTTTGATTTGTTTTGCTGTGCTTGCTTTTCCATTGGTTGGAAGCTCAAAATGGAAAGAATTACTATTGGAAATAGTAAGTATCCAATAGCGAGTTGAGTGGTGTCATTTGTCACTGGTACAGTAGTAAAACGTATTCCTTCCGTTTTTTATTTATAATGATTTAAGATTTTGCACGTAACTTAAAGATTAATATTTTAATTTTTAAATATATTTATTACTTATTTTTTATTTTTTTATAATATTTTATTAGAAATATATTACTTTTTTAAATGTAATATTAATTTTATATAAGTAATTAATAAAAAAATAGGTAAGTATTAAAAATAAATAGATACATTATTCAGTAAATATATATTAATTATAAGAATAAAAATAAAAAAAATTAATAAATTATTAATTTTAATAAAATAATAATAAAAAAATAATAAATTTTGACAAAATAATTATAAATAAAAAACGGAGGGAATTTCCTGGTCTGCTCTGCTTTCTGCACTAACCAATAGTGCCGTCTGTTTATGCAGCATTTTAGCACGTTTCTCCTGCTACTGTCCACTGCAAGACATCTTTTAATATATTTTATTAGATTAAAATATTCTTTTTGATCACTTATTTTACTATCATTAAAATATTTTTAAATTTTTTTTTATAATTTTAATGATTTTATTTTTTAGTTTTTATAATTTAAAATATATATTTTTAGTTTTTCTACTCTTTTTATTTTTTATTTTTTAGTTATTATAATTTAAGATGAATTTTTTTAATCTTTATATTTTTAACATTAAATATTGGTGTTAACATGATAAAAATATTTCAACAATAAAAATTTCAAGTAAGACTCAGAAGACCTAACTTTGAGGAAAGCAAAAATAAATCTGACATTAACCTTTTACTTTTATTTTTTATAGATATTTTTAATCTTTATATTTATAATTTTTTATAATTAGTTTAACCTTGTTCCGGCCAAAGGGTGGACTAGGGTTTTTTTCTAGATCGTGCCTTAGAGCCAGAGCATTCAAAAGTGTAATCTGCCTACTCAACTCTAGGATTTTGGGTTTTATGGTATGTCGTTCGTGGGTCTCTTGGGTCCCGATGATGACGGGATTTTCCTAACCGTTATTATCTTGATGGCGCGGGAATAACGGGAGCAAGTTTAGTCGGTTTTTGATCGACTGGGACCATACCGAGGGCCCAGTCGGGCTCTGACTGATCGGGTCCATACTGAGGACCCCCTCGATTTTATGCCGAGTGGTCTTCTCAGCCCTCGTAAACGAGAGGGATCAAGTTCCCCAGGTCCAGTCGAGTCTTGACCGACTAGGCCTATGCTGAGAGCCCGGTGAGAATTAATGCCAAGTGGGTGCAGTCGTCCTATCGCCGACCAGGGAGGGAGATCGGATTTCAGTCTAGACGGTACACTTGCCTTCCAGCCGCGAGCCTATAAGGCGAAGAGGGTAACCTAGTTGGGTGTTTTCCCGAATAGGAGGTCAAGTCGGATTTTCTCCTGGACGGTACAAACCTCTACATTAATTTTTTTTTTCAATAACATTATCACTGTTGATACTTGATAGTGATATTCAACTTTTTGTTTCTATCATAGAATTTATTTTGTTGTCTCTTTTTTATTCTTACCTACTATATCTATTGTTAAAATATATATTTTTTTAAATTTCATAATTAAGATTTTTTACTACATCAACACAAAATAATAATGTTATAAAAAATTATCAACATAGACTAAAAAGGATTAAAAATGATAAATATAAAATTAAAAAAAATATAGGGTTAAAAATGATTCATAAAAATAAATATAAAAATTATAAATATTTATTTTAAACTATAAGTACTAAAATAAAAAGTAAATAAAATTATAAAAACTAAAAAAAAATTATTTTAACTTATTTATTATTTAATGCTATTAATATAAATGTTAACACGATTATTGTATATGATCGTTTATAATTAAATGATAATATGAGTTTTTTTCTTGGTATTGATATAATGTCAACTAATGCAAAATTATTGTTAGTATATTTTTTAAGACAACTAGAATAAAATTTAACACACTTATCATATAGGACCGTTTACGATTAAATGATAGAATACAAAATTTTGAGCCATAAAACACTGCACACGAACACCAAGTCATCATGTCATGGAAGCACCGCATACAAACACCTAATCACCAAGTCATGAAGCATCACACACGGGAACTAAGTTATGAAGCACCACATGTAAGAAGTTGACAACTTTAATGAAAACATTATTTATTAATTTCAATATTAAATGAAATTATTTACTTAATTAAAGAATAATTAATAATTAATATATGCATTGACATTTTAATTTTTTTATTATCATTTAATTACGAAATCATGTATATATAAGTGTTCTTATTATAAGTCCGTTTTAATGCTTGTTGGGCCGTCACGATTTTATCCTTTATAAAATGTCTTGGTGGGTTAAGGAGGGAGAGTGTTTATAAACTACTCTTAATATCGACTCTTAAGTGATGTGAGACTTTTTAGGCATACCTGAACAAGCCCTTCAGTCGATGTTAAAGAGCACCGCATCTGAGATATTATCCGCTTTGGTGCTTATTAGGTAGTCACAATTTTGTCTTTTAAAAGACGTTTCGGTTAGTTAAGGAGGGAAAATATTTATAAATTATCTTTAGTCTCGACTCTAAATAATATGAGACTTTTTACACACATTAGAACAATACATTTTTAAATTTTTACGAAAATTCACTCTCCATGAAGTCTTTTGGGTTTCAATCAAATTGTCTAGGTAATTTGGTATATGAGCCCTACATGTTTTTGTTGAAGTTAGTGTTGCCAATCGCGGATTGGAAAAATTGCGAAAAGTTAAAAATATCATATAGCGAATGGTTTCCTTTAAAAAAAAATTAAAAAAATACAAAAAAAAAAAAAAAAAAATATATATATATATATATATATATATATATATATATATATATATATATATATATATATATATATATAGCGAATGGCATCACGGACAAATATCACAAGCCAAATAGTATCTGAAATAATATTATATATAACAAATAAGTTGGATAAATAAGATAAAGTTATGCCTAAATAAAAATAAGTTGGAAACATTGACAATATTAATTCAAAAGTTAAATTGTTCAATATATAATATAATTAAAAAAAAAAAAAACTTAAAACATCAAGAAAAACATTTATTCATTTCTTCCTACTCTTCCCTATTGTGATCATCATTCTCGTTGTCTTTTAACTTCTTATCCTAGTTAGTCATCAAAATCGATGCTTTCTAACTTATTTTTAAATTCTTCTAAGATCGTATTATCTTCAACTTCAGTAATATGCTATTTTCCTTTGATTATGCTCTTATTTTACCTCTTTTTTTTGTCTTAAGTTTAACATCCGCAACTTTAAGTTGTTTCTATCTTTCCTTAGTTCTCTACCTAGTATATGTTATTGGTTGTCCAAATCTTGAAGCTTCTAAAATAGTTTCCAAATTAAAGTCATTGTCATTTTCATCCTCAAACACTCTCCTTTCCAACATCATCATCGTCCATTTGTCCCCCAAGCCACTCATTGCACTCAACAATCTCTAAAATTATATCTTTTAAATAGTGCTTGATATATTTGACATACACCAAGTTGTGTAGTCTTCTGTACTCTGGTATAATAGATTTATAACAAATAATTTAGTAAAAGAATTATGAATCACTAAGAGTAGAAAGTATTAACTAATAATTATCAATAAAATTATTATTAATAAATTTACTTATTCAAAGATGTTCCAATTATGTTAACGTGTGGACACACTACATGTTAAACCCAAAATCTTTATAGCCATTTACCGTAAATTTGGAGTTAACAATCCAAACGATTGCCACTATTGCATTACAAGTGACAAATCCATAGAAATGTTGTGTAATTAAAAATTGCAATAATCAATGTAACATTTTAAAAGTTAAAAGGATCGGGAGAAATTTTCTTTCATGCAGAAACACCCCTCTGACAATACCTTTTAATAACATTTACACTGAATTTTTTATGATCTTCGTCAATAGAAATACCATGATTCAAGGCAACATCTATTCTACTTCCATGTGCGCTTTTTGCCATTTTTTAGCACGCACATTTATAGGTTGAGAAGAAGCACCACTATTGGTAGAGTCGTCGCTGCTAATGCCACCAACTGGGGTTGAGTTTGACATCTTCAATCACAAAAATAGGTAAACTGTCAAACAAATAACCACTAAATCGAAAAAGCAACTCGTAGTGGCTGAGAGAAACAAAGGAAGAATAAAAAAAAAATAATAAATGAAATATATATATATATATATATATATATATATATATATATATATATATATATATATATATATATTGGCAGAGTCATTGGGCATGGGCATTGAGGTAGAAGAAAAAGAAAAAGAATGTCAGAGAGAGAGAGTGGGGTGGGTTTGGGAGATTACCTCCAAAGACCTTCAATCATAACAGTGGATAGCGTCAACAAAGTGGAGAATGTTTGTGGGCTCACAACAGTTTGTGACTAATCGTCCTTCTTAGAAGGGTTAGCAACAGAATAGTAAACATTAGATTTTGGGTTGGTTTTACCGACTTTGAACCTTAGAAGCCTAAACGAAGAAAAAAAATGTAAATGTTTGGCAACCTTGAAAGTTTTTTGTTTGGAAAGCGATTCATGGTATGGTATGTTTGGATGAAAAATTTTAAAAATTTATGACCTGTTTAAATGAGGAAATTTAAAAATGTAAGGAATTTAAAGTTATTAAAATTTGAATTACTTTTAATTTTAATTTTTATTATTTTTTAAATATTTTATTTGGAGAAATCAATTTAAATTTTTTAAATTTAAATTTTTTTGTTTGGATATGGTAATTTAATTTTTACTATAGATAAAATTGTTTATATATATATATATATATATATATATATATTGAGATTTTAAGATTAAATTTTATAAAATAATTATTAGTTAATTTTAAATATTTAGTAGTTTTAAAAATTAATATTAGATAATATTTAATAATAAAAAATATTTTTGAATATTCAATAATTAAGAGATAGGAGAGATAAAAGATATATAGGTGAGATTAGAAAGAAAAAATATGAAGATTTTCAAATTCTTAAATTTATAGGAAAAATTGAAATTATATTATTTTAAGAAATTTTACAAATACTTAGATTTCAAATTTTTTTGTAAATTCTCCATCCAAACAAAATATTTTATCCCAAGATATTTAAAATTCTTTAAAAAAATAAATTATTCCATTTACATCCAAACACACCGTTAGGATTTTTAAAAGTTTCATAAAGTTGACCCATAAAAAGGTGATGGATCCGAAAATAGGAAACACATTCTTACTGATTTTATGACTCCACAACTGTTCCACCATTTCTATTTTCCAATGATTTTGAGTGCAAATGAACTCACACAAGATGTAACGATTCGACAGGTCACTACACTTAGTACAATATAATATTACGTAATAAAAAGCATAAATATTTACTAAATTATAGTTGTCATGCGACAATACCTGAACACTCATGCAACATATATATATATATATATATATATATATATATATATATATAAAGTGCAAAAAATAAAACAATTCTTGCCAAATTTGACTTAAAGACATAAAGTCTCTTATGTGGTCACACACACACACACACGTGTATATCTAGTAAAGCATATTGAAAACATAAAAATCTAGCGTCGATCAAGCGTCTCTATACACAATTGTTATATCATAACACACACACACACAAGTGTATATCTAGTAAAGCATATTGAAATCATAAAAATCTAGCGTCGATCAAACATCTCTATACACATTTGCTATATCATAACACACACACACAAGTGTATATCTAGTAAAGCATATTGAAAACATAAAAATCTAGCGTCTATCAAGCGTTTCTATACACAATTGCTATATCATAACAACACAACAAAAATAAGTCCATCTTCAACATGACCATCCACCAAGCGTGCCTTCCATTCTAATCATATTCTATTCTCATAATAAGTATGATCATCACAGTCTAATAACATTAAAAGGTAAAGGTACGATTGTTAAAAAAACAACATAATAACAAAATAAAGAAGTAACAACTTCAACAAATATAATCAATTTAAAGCAACAAGTTAATTTCTAACTTAAAACATAACCACAACTTTATCACGATTTATAACATACACAACATTCAAAACATAAGTAACTTTAAGCACAACTAAACAATTATACGTCGTCATGCATATCAACTTATAGAGATCTCTTACAACTAAGGTAAGCACATTAAGTGATTTGACCCTACCGAACCAAACTTTGACAACTTAAACTTTTTGGGTTTGCTAGATCAACAACAAATTTAGATATTAATCCACAATGCAGCATAATTTCTTGGATTTTGCTACTTACACTAAGAAAGTCTAGTATTACTAGTAGGGATAAAACAACTTAGGCGTGAGATTATCACAACCTTAGCATGCATAACTAATCTATATGGAATTAGTCCATCAGCTACTCTCCAAATATTACATACCTGTCTTGCACTTAATTAAGAATTTTTGCCCCCGACCTTGTACCTTACTCAATGACAATTATGAAAAGTATAGTTTCGCCTCCATCATACTATTTAACAAAAAATTTAGAAGAGATAACTTAAAAACAACTTCTCAATTAGGAGGCAACTTACTCATTGAAAGATTTTCAACTTTAAGTTCTCATAGTACTACAACTTCTATTCACATAATGAGATATTGTATTTCTAAAACAATTTTTCTCTCTAGTTTTTATGCAACTTTAACTTAAATCATGCTTCACATGCATCATACAACTTAACAACTTACAACTTACTTCATATAACATCACTCAGCTTATAACAATTAGGAAACTTCCAACTTAAAATCAACTTAAAACATCATCATATATCTAGGGGTGAGCAAAACGAACTGAACTGAACTGAACTTATAAAAACTATACTGAACTTAAAAGTAGTTCATATGAACTGAACTAAACTAAATATTAGTTCAGACGAACTGAACTGAACTATTCTTTTGTGTCATTGAACTGAACTGAACTGAACTATACTATAAAAACTTGAACTGAACTGCAATTTAAACTGCACTAAACTGTTATGATATTTTGAATTGAACAATTTTGACTCATTGATCTATCAAAATAAGACACATTTGTCAACTTTACTTTATTTTCCATTTTATTTAAATTTTTCAAAGGAAAAAAATATAAAATTAAGTCAAACAAACTTAGTGAATTTTAAGCCTAAAAATAAGTAGTTCAATATAGCTCAATTGATCCGTTAAGTTCAACAAAATTGATATAATTTTTTTTCAAATCACTTTTTTTTCTAAAATTTTGGTTATTAGACTATCGAGCTAATCTATTAAGACATAATATGTTAAACACATTTAATTTTTATTCTTTTATAAAAATAGTTCAATTTTTATAATTCAGTTCAGTTTTTATAGTTTAGTACAGTTCAACTTTACAACAGTTCAGTTCAGTTTTTTTTAAACAGTTCAGTTCAGTTTTTTTTACAAACAGTTCAGTTTTTTATAGTACAGTTCACCACCAGTTCAATTCAGTTCAGCTCAGTTTAGTTTTTTTTTGCCCACCCCTACATATATCATCATAGATTAATACATAATAAACTAGATAAAATCATCATTATGCATCTTGTAAACGACTAACATACTCAATATGTTTTCATCGCTTAAGCAACTAAAATCACAAGTTTCCTTAAACATGACCACGCCTGACACTATTCACCTAGCGCCTTATGCTAGTAAGGGATAGTGCCTTTAGCTCATTCACGCCTGACGTTAAACCATCTACACTCCGCAATAATGAGACAGAGGATCCTTGTGTACATTACGTCTAACGTTACCAATCCCATGCTCGACATTATTTAGGTAGAAAGTTGATGCCTAATCGATACCCAACGTTACAAAATCCGCACTCAACATCATCCATGCAAAGAGTCATTATCTTGATCATACCTGGCGTTAGACAACCCATATTCGACGTCACCAAATCAGAGAGTTTCTCGAGTAATCATGCTCGACGCCTCTCATTCCACGCCCAAAATGACAAAGTTAGAGACCTTTCATCTAATTCACGTCTAGCGCTACAAATTTTGCATCTGGTGTTAGTGAGGCAAAAAGTTCTTGATTTGTATCATGCTCGACGCCATGAAATGACGATTTTTACACTTAGCAAAATCATGATTTTGGTTTAAACCTACAAGATTTTAAGTCCAAACCAACATGCAACCATTCATTCATCATATAAGCATCATAGATAACTCAATTTCAGCAAAAGCAACATGCAACCATTGAAATAAAAAATCATCAATTTCTCTTCAAAACACCTTCAAAAGCAACACTTAAAACAAAAGCTCTCCACTCTTGATTCAATCAATTTCGACCATCAAATGAACAATTCCAAGCAAAATTCAACAAATATACTTCAACAATATCAATCAAAAAATTTCCCTTACCTCAAGTGCTCCAAAATGAAGGAAAGGAAGAGAAGAGAAACCCTAAAACTCTCATTATGATGACTTCTCTCTAAGATTCACAGTTTCAACTTGAATCTTAGATTCTACCACACCAACTATCGATTAGGAGAAGAAAAGGATCTTTAAATGAAATTGGATCGAAGATTAAACCCCATTGACTCTAGAGCATATATCTCTTGAACTTCATTCTAAGATTCTAGGGCTATGAACTTATGAAGTTCATTTCTTAGAATTTGCCTTATATACCTTTACTTTTCTTAGATCAACACTCACACACGTGAACTATATCCTCTATAACTTATGTTTAGAGTTATCTCAACTGTAACTTTCATAATAAAAATATAATTAAGAAAGAACATGATGTTACACAAGAGAACATGATTGTAGAATCGGACGATTCTACATGCTAGCACCCTTGATTATAGTCTCAAGTACTTTTGAATATAAGTAAATAAAGTCACAAAAACATTTTATCACCATAATACATATGAAGCTTACAATGCTCATGCTCAAACTAGTCACAACACACCCATCATCTATTTTAACATCTTCATTTTACATTTATCCACACTCATAAATACACATCCATAACTTGTGGGAAAGAAAACAATTTAAGACACATTCATACAAATGTTCCAACACAATTCCCCTTATTCAACTAATACCGTACAAAGCATTCATACACAAAAACATTTCATACATTTAAGAGAAAATCATTATTAGTTCATCATAGGAAACCACCAAGAGCTAGCTTAGAATTTATCACATTCATGTTTAGTTAGGTCACGTATGGATGGTCATTCTCTATAGTGAGTGCTCATTCGCCTTTAATTTTCATTCTAGTTTTGTACTTGAAATTTGAGTCAAAGGCTGCAAATTCATTTTCATTTGTTGTTTGAGCTTGCTCCTTTTTCTTATGTCTTAAAGGACATAGGGCTATAACTCTTGCTTGAATTTTCCTTATTGGGCCTTATTTTTTTTGGTCTAACTCTTAGACCAGACATAGGGATGAAAAAAAAACTATACTTATAAATAAGTATGAGTAAAACTCACTAATAATTGGAAATGAAAAGTTAAATAGTTACCCATTCATTAATAGGGAGTGACATATAGTAAAGTGCCCACACCGTAGGTTTTTTGCACTTTGATTTCACTAAAAATACTTCTAATTATATATAAAGTAAATTATTCAATATTATTTTTAATATAAATATATTTCATAATTATTTAATTTTAGTATAAAATTATGTTACAAAGTTATTTTTAATATAAATATATTTTAAAAAATTTATTTATTTTTAACTTTAATTTATTTAAAATTTTAATATTTTAACAAATATCATCGAATATTTTTGGATGCTTAAAGATATATATAACTTATGAATATTTATTAAATAAATACGTGCACTAAATGTAACAGGTAATAAAGAAGATGGGAAATAACTCTAACATCTGGAAAGAGGTTATTAAAGTTTGGATTAGACAAAAGGAGAGATTAGGGAATGAAATTAAAAGAAAGAAACTTTGTTATGGCTTAACAGTGGATCCCAACAGTAGGCCTTTTAAAAAGCCACACAACAAGACAACTTTCAGAGGAGGATTCTATGTGTTCGGTTATTGACTTAATTAATCATAAAAATACCAAAATATTTGAGTGTACCGGCATGCTGCTAGACCCAAACTGACACCTCAATCCCTGGCCACAAGTGTTTCCTTGGATCATCGCAATGGGCCACAAGATCATTTAAACATTAATAATATGTTAAAATTATAATTTAGACATTTCTGATATATGATATTATCACCGTCACGTTATTTTCATTATGTTGGTAGCGTACATGACAGAAAATTGACTAAATTATCAAATGACTTTGGCATTGCTTAACTCGGTGGATTCTATCGTGGTGACACGGTCTATGCACCGCGATAAAACAGAAGGGGTTTCTTACTTCTAACTAACTTGCACTCAAGCCATGAATTTCCAGGTGTGCTTAATGCATGTCATTGGCAACTATGCCATGGTTTAGCTACTTGCGTTGTTAATAGTGTTGATCGTGAAAGCTGTTCAAACTTGAGCAAAGTCAATCATTGCTGTAATCTTTTTAATGCAGTAGCAAGAGTAAAGATCATATGCTTATTCTCCTGTTTCTATTTGGGTTGGAAAATGGAGCGTCTGGAAAAGCTCTTAAACATAATATTGCCATATGGCTACTAGCTAGTTTGTGCCTAATTATAAGTGTCGTATTATATGCCATCAATGGTTTCCAGTCCTAAAAAGAAAAGCATCTGGTAACAAGATATTGATATTCTTCTGAAGCCATAGCAATCATCTCCAACTTTGGACATCTCCCAATTATCGGTATAATTAAGTGGTTTACCCACTCTACTCAACCTTATTGGTGATCATATGTTATGTTAATATTCATTTAATTGATGTTGTCTTGTTATTTAAACGATATAACGAGACAAGAAAAATATCCTATCAAGAAGTATCAAATGTCCACCAAGTTAAGCAATGCCAAAGTCATTTGATAATTTAGTCAATTTTCTGTCATGTACGCTACCAACATAATGAAAATAACGTGACGGTGATAATATCATATATCAGAAATGCCTCACAACGCAATAAACGTGTGTATTAGTTGTCGGTGTAATAATGGTAATTGGTAAGGCTTCGATGAAAAGTTATCTTCGAGAAGGGAATAATGAATAATAAAATTGGTCTGCACAGCCAGTGAACCGATTGCCCACGTGGCACGTACTCAATTAATCATGTTTTTTTTTATCGGTCAAATAAAATATATTAATGGGTACAGTAAGCAATATACAAAATGTATATAGGATACTCAATTAATCATGTGCCATCTGAATTATGAACTCGTACAGTAAAATAAAAGTAGCATGTGGAAAGAAATCACATGTCCCCAGAATTGGATAGGGGCGTAGGATTTTCATGGATATCTCACAGGATAAGGGAACAGGAGTTTACAACTTACTAATTGTTAATGATAATTCTTACCAGTCTGTATTTTATTTTAGAGAAATAGAATAAAATAATGTTAAAAGATACATTCAATTGTAATTTATTTCATCTTATAAAATTTTTAACTATTTAAATTTTTTTGTTCATTTTACACTTATCTTATATACGAACAATTCTCCTTAGGCTTATTCATTATTTTTTTTTCCTCAATATTTTTCAAAACCTTGAGAGTAAGGTTCTCATTTAACCGGATGACAATGAGAAAATGATTCTAGAGTGATCCAAAAGAAATAAATTCAATTAAAAATTTAAATTCGTCCTATTAATTTTCTAATCTTTTGAGGTCTCTCTAGGCCATTCTATAAAAAAAAAATTTTTAAAAAATCAGAATGTGGGTAGAAATTCAGGTTTTAGGCCAATTTTTTATTCAAATTTTATTTTAATATAATTTACCAAAAAATAATAATAATAATCCATTTGGTCCCTAATATACTAAGGACACGTTTGATAGGAAGAAATTTTTTCCTACTCAAAAATTATAATTCCTGACAACTAAAATTCCTGAAAATCATGATTCTTGAAAATAGTTAAAATTTATTTAATTAATTATAAATATTCTTGAAAATATTTATACAAGATTCTCTGAAATTAAAGATTTTCATATTTGGTTACAATAGTATATTCTTGAGTGTATAAATATTTTTTTTATAAAAATATCCTTTATTAGAATAACTTCATTAGATTTATTTATTTACCCAAATCTTATTACAAATATTATGACATTAAATTATTTTAAAAAGTTGAGGACTTATAGTTAAAATTATTTAAATGCAAAGTTTAACAAAATAAATAAACAAAAAAATGTTACCTTATAATTAAAAAGGGTAAAAATATATTATTTCATTTCATTTAAAAAAAAGTGTTAACAAATATCATTATAAATTGTAGAAACAAGATAAACTTTAATAATATTATTAAAATTGACAAGGTTAAGAAATAATGAGATATAATAAAAAGAGAGAGAAAAATAAAGATATGGAGGGAGGGAGAGAGGGAAGAGGGAGGGGGGAGTGAAAGACAACAAGAGAGAGAGAGAACAAGAAAGAGAGGAAGAAAAAGATTTAAAAAATAAATTTCAACTATATATATTTTCTGTTTTAAAAAGAAATATTGTGATCTCTTTATATATATACAATTTTCCTAAAGTTGGATTTCTAACCATCCATAAAAATACTTTGTGTGAAAGTAATATAAAAATAATTTTCAATAAATTATAACTCCTAGGATTTTTTAAAAAAAAATAACTACCAAACATAAAAAAAACAAAAATTTCCGATTTTAGATTCATAAAATAAAAATAAAAATATTTTGGATATTAAACATCCGGTGAAAGTATAGTTTATTCAAGTTACGCTTTACGTATTATTGTAAAAAAGAATGCATATATGTCATGGTCATATATTGAAATTATGTATTTCGATATATTGATTTTGGAAGATGAGATTATGGACTTCTACTCGTGCATGCATGACTCTTAGTTATCCCATCTATCTTCGGCAAATCGGACTTGACATAGTCGCACAAGTCATAAAAAAAATAGTGTGCAATGATGTCTTCAAAAAAAAAGACGTAAATGGCCATAAAAGGTACCTAAGATATGCTTATTGGCTTAGAGAATCCCAGAAGAGGTACGACACCAAGTTGTAGAGATCCGCTGCAGTTGGAGAATTTACGTATGTCAGTTTGACAAATCTCGACAAATGTAAAGTATTATTCTGATTGGTGAAAACGTCTACACCAAATACCAATGTAAAACATGTCTTCTCATTGCAATCCATGGAAGAACTTCTAAGAACACTATGTTCAATGGCATGGTGAGAAGACAACTTGAGTTTAACATGACATACAAAACAAAAGGTTCCTCCTCTAAAACGGGAAAAGACCAAAGAAAATGCTTTATATAAGTTGTGTGTGTCCATATATTTGAGCAAAACATGACATACAATTTTTCTGTATGGGTAGGAGACCTTATCACAAGGCATACAATATCAGAGCATGAAGAATTTTTCCAACATGTTTCTTTTCTGATGGTTATAAATGGAAAACTTCATCTCCTTGAAGAGCTAGTGACCTTCGAACATGAAATATTTGAATACTCTATGTACTATTCGTATCGTGGAACCGAGCTTGAGCTCGACACTGAAGCGCTAAACGATATCGGACGAGCGCTACAAGACATCGGCCAAAACAAAGACCCATTATCTGAACGGATCATAACCGACCTCAGGTCCAAGGCCCAGATAAACTCTAATTCACACTAAGGTACGTGCATTACATATACGAGACTCATACACTCACAAAGACTAACTTTAACATCGGTATCTCTTTTGCAGGTATCACCCCCACTTCGAAACAGCCGACTTATTCAGCAAAGGAGACTCACCAATCTTGCCCAGCAGATCGTCCCTTACGACTGATCTCCAGTAATAACACTCTATATTAAAATATCTAATCTACAAAACGATACGTAAGCTAAAAATATTTTATTCAAAACTTTGTTTACAAAGTGTGTATCGAGTTTTCATTTGATATTTTCCTTATATTGGTGTGCATGTGTTATACACATATCGATAAAAAAAATGTGATAGCGATAAGCATAAATATTAACTATATTTTATTTTATTATAAATTGCTCAAATTAAAGCACAAAAATTGTGTAAAAAAGTTAAAGTTGCTTTATTTTTTTAAGGGATTGTATGAATTTAAGTCGTAATGATTTATGATGTTTGATTATTATAGCATATATAGCCTGAATATCAATGATAAGTAACAATACAATTGAAGTATTAGGATAAGATTCGGTTTAGTATACATAAAGTTTTAAATTCAAAAATTTTCATTATCATTTAAATTTTTATTTATAAAAATAGTACAATTCTTTTTAAAAAAAAATGTGTTAACGAAATAATATGTATAACATCTTAAATTTAAACTATATTATTGTCATTATAATTTTCTTATTAATAAAAAAATTAATACAATATAATGTGAGCAGGAATCACAGTATTTCATAAATAAATTTTGATAAAATTATTCTATTTAATAATTTCTCATATATATATATATATATATATTATTTTTAAAAAGTATTAAAATAGTTTCAAATTTTACAAATTTAATCTATTTTATAAAAAAATATATATATACTTAACAATTTAAATATTAAATTTTATTGTAAACATAGTTACCAAAATGGTATTACAAAAATACTATTAAAATAACTTAATATCATCCTTATAAGTTTCTATAATAAATATTAATACCTGGCTCATTGTTATATCTTATACCAATAAGAGTAACGTTAATAGTACACTATTTAACACACTTTATTTTTTTATTAATTAAAATTTGTTAAAATTATAAATTTTGTAAAACTTGACTATAATTTTTTAATAAATTTTATTTAATATATATATATATATATATATATATATATATATATATAAACATATATACAATAATGGATTACTTGCACTCCACGAACCAATAATTAAGAAATAAAATAAAATAATTTGAAATAAGGCCAAGCAACAAACAAAAAAGCCAAAATGGGGAAGATAACTAGATAAGGGCCATGACCATGAGGCCCAGTCATGAGGTCCCACGCAATATGCTATTTTCCAGGTTTTGTCCCTTGTTTCCCTCCTCTCCCAATAATTAGATTAGATACAATTATTTTACAACATATTTTATGTTTTAAGTATAAAATAAATTTATTTTATGTATCACAAATACTAAAATATTAAGATATTATAAAATGACATGACGTAAAAATGTATACATTATACATATAATAAATCCCTTAAAAAAAAAAGAGACATATAATAAATATCTTTCTCTTTATATACATATACATAAAACATGATATATATAATACTATGATTTCATAACTATTGTTTGATTTGATAGACGTTGTTGAGAGCTTTAAGGTGCAAGACCTTGAAAGCACGTTAATCTTTAAAAGGTTAGATCAAATAAGATAAATAAAGTTGGCTTAGAAAATATATAAGAATTTTTTTATTAAAAAAAGCTCATAATTTCAAGAACCCTATAGAGAATCTAGAAAGAGTATTCCCTCTTCCTTTTCCTTTCTTCCTCCTTCGTTTTCACTTGAACTCTTCCTTTTCTACCATTTTCTCAGCTAATTCTAGTAGAGGTAGTGAAGAATTTGAGCTCTGAGGTCAAAACTTCAAGCTGCTGGTGTGTGAAGTTGCTTATTCCTCTTCTCCTCTTGCAAATTGATTCTCCAAGAGGTAAAGGAAGCTATAATTTTGAATTTTTCATGCATAAAGAGGATTGTAATGCTGAAATAACTTGATTTTGGGTTGTTAAGAATAATTTGGATGATGAAAACGATGAGGTTGAGTGGGTTTTGTAGCTTTAAAATGGGGCGTGAGAAATGAATTGATTTTTGAGTAATTCTAGTTGCATGTTGTTTCTGGTGATGAAACCATGTTGTATTTGTTGTATACATGTTGGTTATTGTGTTGCATGTTATTGGGATTTGTTGATTTTTAGGTGATTTGTGCGAAATCGTTTTTGCATAAGTGTGGAAACTTATATCACGTTGGGCGTGCCTTTAGAGCACTGGGCATGACTCCAAGGAGAGGTCTTTGTCTCACTCACGCTAGACGTATGATTGGTGGCATTGGACATGAAGAGAGAGACTCATCTCAAGTTGAATTCATGTCGGGCGTGGGTTGAACGCACCGAGCACGAAGTGAGAGATTTATCTTTGCCTGAATTCACATCGGGCACTAGTGGAGTGGCACTAAGCGTGAGTCAGGCAAAAAGCTTTCTACATAATTAGGACCAAGTGTGGGTGTTGTCATGCCAAGCACAAGAATGTGGGGCACACTCTACCTCAATCACGTTGGACATGAGTGGTGAAAAGTCGGGTGTGGATGAAACAAAGAGTTCTCTGCTTGAATGGTGTCAGGCATCTAAGGAGTGGCACCGAGCGCAAATTGTATAATATGAAGTTGTTATTTAAGTTCTTATTTAGTTGATTGAGTTGTATGATGTAAAGTTGGTTACTCGAGTTGTTTAATAGTTGATTTATGAGGGTATAGTTGTATGAATGATGGTGTAAGATGATATATGTGTTGATTTGTAGTTATAAATGTTGAAAAGATGTATGTTGTTTAAGTTATTCAAGTTAATATGTTGTAAAGTTGAACGTTGTATTAGTTGCATGTTGATAGAGTTGTTAAGTTTTTAAACTATACATATGTGGGTTAGATACATGTCTAAGTTACGTTGCATAAAATTATAAGGGAGTAAAAGTTGTTTTCGAAAGTTTAATATCCTATTGAGTGAATATACGTTGCGGTGCTCTAAGAGTCCGATTGAAACCCCTCAATAGGTAAGTTGGCCTCTGAGTGAGTAAGGTGTTTTTCAATTGTCCCCTCTAAGTTTTATGTGGTATCTGTGTGTGGACAAAGTCGAGGCACACATGTATAAAATGACCAATCGAGTAAAATATCAAATCGAGGATTTAGTCTTTAACCTAGTATTGGAGGATTGTGATATCTGAAAGGTAGTTAGTGGGTTAATCACATAGATGGCTTAGTGTTGCAGTTTAATGTCGTGGTAGACTTATATTCAAGTTGTTCTACCTTGACATGGTACCATATTTCCTTGTTTAAGTGGTAAAGTTTGAGAAACTAACCTAACTTATGCTAGCTGTTGTTTTTAGTCTTGTGATAGCTATTGTTTTCTAGCCTTAGTGTCAACTATTGTTTGTGATTTCATGCTAGCCACTGCAATTCAGTAAGGTCTAGTCACTTAAACTATTCATCCTAAGATGTAGGAGATCTCCACAACAGATGTGAGTAACAACACATTAAATATAATCATATTTGTTGAAATGTTAAACATGCAGAAGTTAATTAAGTTATTATGCCGAAATTGTTATGTTGTGAGATGTGGTATGTTGATATAATGGTCATGTTGATTTCTTGTTGATTATGTGATAGTTGTTGAAAGGTGATTAACGCTAATAATATGTTGAAGTCTTTTCATAAGCTTACTCTATGTTTTTCTTGTAGTTGGAATCGTGATAATTATATTTGGTGTATGAGTAGGACAAGATTAGTGGAATAACTTGTGTTGCTAGTGATTAGTCACACTAGAGGTGGTTAGATGTTGGTGGTGGTGGCTACTCTGATGTAGTTATATTTTGTATAAATGCTAATCAACGTTTAGGTTTATTTTACTTTTATTATGATATTTTATATAAAACATGTGTGTACTTGATACTACTACTTATTATATTATAAATTGTCTTTATAAATTATCTTTTTAATTGCATGTTGTTTAGTCTTTTATTAGTACTAATTAATTAATAGTAAATATAGTAATCTATCAATATAAATATAGAAGTGTTAAAATAATTCTCCATTGAAATTCTAAAATTCAATCATCTATATATGTGGACTAATATTATTGTTAATTAAAACAGTGAATCAAGCCCTATTGTTTTGTTTAAAATTTGGCTAAATTGTATTTTTATCTTATTATTATATTCGATTTACAATAACTATCCTTGTTTTTTAAATGTGTAGTTTTAATTATTTAATTATTTAATTAATAAAATTCATAATTTTTTTATTAACAACCTGACATTCATTAATTAATCGTTAAAATTGAGATACAATAACTACAAATAAGTAACATGATTTAAATTGTTAAAACTGAGATACAATAATTACAAGTAACATGATTTAAATTGTTAATCGTTAATCTAAGTTTTGGAAAATTTTCATACGCTTTGTTTAATAATAATAATAATAATAATAATAATAATAATAATAAACTTAAATATCAAAAACATGATTTAAATTGTTTAATCATAAACATTAACAACATTAAAAACTTGTGAGCATGAGTTTGGATCAAGTGGATCTATTCTAGTGCAAATATGCCTATTTACTATTTTACAACAAAGTTCATGTTTTCAGCATTCAGAAGGAGTTTTTGTAATTAAACTACTGTCATTAAAACTTTTTATTTTGTGAGGAAATTCCAAAATACTCTTCAATATATCATCCATCCACTAATATTATCCTTAACTCGAGTAGGACGCACGGGCATACTATTATGCTCGCAAACACATATATTAATTATAATTACATTATTGTGTAAAAAACAATTTCTCAAAAATTAAATTTAATCTTTTTAGTCTCAACAAAAAATATATATATATATATATATATATATATATATATATATATATATATACTTATTTTAGTCTATCAAAATCACCAATAACATTACTGACAATAACATATTGGATCAGTTGCAATATTAACTTAATTTGTTATGATATTTTTATTAATAAGAATACTGATAGATGAATTTTGTACAACAAACTCAATAATAGGCAAATATTTTAATGACTATTATATTTAACAACCCTTATATTCTACATGTAAAGATAAATATTTAAATATTAAAAATTAAATTAATGTTAAATATAATAGTTATTAAAATATCATTAATACTTTTTATTTAACTTATTTAATACGTAACTAAAAGAACATTTAAAGAAAAATTGATATCATGCCCTTTAAATTATTTCCTCTTAATTTTAATTATACTAATTGGTTAATTATTGAATTACATTGTTTTTTACATTGTTTTATATTTTAATTTTTTTAAAATATAATATCTTTAATTGATTCAATAGTTTGACGACTAAATTACTCTTATTTTGAGGAAAAAAACTTTAAGCTATCTTACTTTTATATATATATTAAGATTAAAATATATATTAATAATCAGAATATATATTTATTTTAATAACCTTATTTAATATAATTATGTATTTCAATCAATTAAAATATAAAATAAATTAAAAAAAACTTACATATTCCTATTTTAGATAGTAAAAATACATATTAGAAACATTCTTATCTATATATAAAAACAAATATTTGAATTTAAAAATTAAATTCAAATTAATATTAACTATAGTAGTCGTTAAAAATTCATTAATACCTTTTATTTAACTTATTTGATACGTAATAGTAATCATTAATACATAATTTAAAAAATAAAAGACTATTTAAATATAGATTAACGTAGGATCTTTTAATTTATTTTCTCCTTTTTTTTTGTGTCCTGGAGTATCCAAAATTTAACGCGATTGTATACACAAGGCAGGATTTAAACTCCTGACCTTACTTAAGCATGAATCAATCCCTACTGTTGAACCATACGTTTGGGATTATTTATTTCCTATTTTTAATTCTGTTGATTAGTTAATTGTTAGTTTATCTTGATTTTTGTTCCAATTTTATATTTGAATTTTTAAAATATATTACCATTAATTGTTGTTTAAATAGTTAGGAACAAAAGAATCCTTATTCTAAGTATAAAAAATTGCTTCACATTGCAAAATGAGGTATCTGATTGTTGCGGGTTAGCTCGGTGGAAACCACGTGTTACAACGTACAACTGATTAAGCTAAAATTTTAGATTAATTTCGGTCTTTTAAATTAATGCTTAAACTTAACTTTACGTATGTTGTAGCCTTTTCGTACTGACCTAACTTTTTTTCTTCTTCTTAAAATTCAAGATTTATATTAATTTTAAAAAATTAAATAAGTTTTTAGTCTCTTAAAAATTTAAGATTTTATTTTTTATTTTTTCTTATTATTTTTGTCAACTTTTAATTTTTTGCTAATTTTTTAACACATAAATTAGAGATTAAGTTTCATTTGTTTAGTAGTAATATATTGATGTGTTAATAAAATATAACTAACTTAATTATTAATATTCATGTGATTGTTTAATTTATATTAAATTATATAATGTGTGTAATTTTATTATTCATTTATTGTCTGAAGAGTTGCTTCAATAACACTTTTTATTCTTTTTAAAAAAATATTTGATTATGAGTAAATAAAAAATTACACGTGTTATATGATTTGATATTTATTAAGTAATTTCATGAACATTTATAGTCGAATTAACTATGATTTATTAACATGTATCATCACTTAATAATGATACTTAAGAATTTATGAAATAAAAAATTAATAAAATACTAAAATTTGATTAAAAATTTAAGAGACTAAAAATGGAATGATTTAAAAGTGATAGACTTAACAACTTATTTAACTCTTTTTTAAATTACATTAATTTATATATAATTTTTTATTTAATGTTAATAATAAGCTAAAACTTTTATACATGATTTTAACATATGTAAATAAAAATAATAATATTTAATATATATATATATATATATATATATATATATATATATATATCGATAGACATACACACATATATAAATGAAGGATCCACTTATTTCAATAATAAGTTTATTTAAATTTATTTTACTCAGTAACTCATGTTTTACGTTAAATTTTAATTATATAACCGTTAAATTAAAAGTTATTAATGTATAGATCAAGTTTATAAATATTTGATATTTTATTTTATTAATTTAAATTAACAAATAATAATAAAAATATTTGATATATTGATTTGAATTAACAAAATAGAATATCATATAGTTTTAATTTTTAAAAAAATTTACAAATTTTATTTATACATTAAGAACTTTTAATTCAATGGTTAGATCATTAAAATTTATTGTAGAATATGAATTATTAAATAAAATAAATTTAAATATATTTATTTTCAGAATAAGTAAATCCAATCTTATATATATATATATAGAAATTTGTTAATCTACATTCACCTAATTATCTTTTAGTTAGAATAACTAAAACAAACTTGTTAACATACTTTAACTTAAAAGAAAAACATGCACACAAATAGGTGTATAGTTGCAAATTTTGGTAAGTTTGTTAGTGGACACTCAGTCACTTTTCAGATGAAATGTGTTAACAAATCATAATTACAGTTTTCTTAAAATACACTAACAACAAAGTTTACAACTAAAACATAAAATGATATGATGTACATTAACAATTCCTTCTCACTCATCACTATATACATACATAAAGTA
This sequence comes from Cajanus cajan, assembly GCF_000230855.2. Classification (NCBI taxonomy): domain Eukaryota; kingdom Viridiplantae; phylum Streptophyta; class Magnoliopsida; order Fabales; family Fabaceae; genus Cajanus; species Cajanus cajan. The sequence goes on from NC_138518.1 coordinate 68,148,259, forward strand.
TGACTCAAATAAAAACACTCCCTAATATATAAGAATACGAGAACAATTCATCACAAGTTTATATTAAAATAAAGTGCTTAAAATAATCATAAATAAAACTATGAAAATGGATCTGCTTGAGTTGACAACCGTGAGATTGAGTAGATGACCGTGAACAGATATATAGTTCACAACCCTAAGCTTCTCTTGATTTCCAAATTAATTCCTACTTTTGCTCCATCATCCGATCTCGAAAAGCTCGTGGCTTCACTTTTGATGATATTTCAATGCTTTCTCTGTCAATCCTTGAAGTGTATTCAGGTCCAAAATACCTAATTAAAAACATAAGAACCCCGAAAACGTAACAAACTCCCCAAAAAAGGAAAAAAAAAATAATAAAAACATACAAAATATGCAATAAATCCCAAGCAATGATATAAAATACAATACGTCAATGCACAATATAGTAATTAAAATAAGAGTTAAAATAAAATTTATATATTTATTTGATGAGAAAGTGAGAAAGTAAAATACTAGTTTAGTGATTTTAAAAAACAAAAATATAAAAAAATTATTAGGATAGCTGACCTAAAGTGTGGCCCTTATCTTGGTAGCGCATAATTAGAAGCAACGAGGGACGACGTGTACCAATGGTTGCAGAATGCAGATTGAATCACCGCATCACATCACATCTTTAAACCCAAACGTGACGCAACGCAACGCAACGCATTTTTCTTTCCCTTGAAGCCTTGAAGGCTTGAAGGCTTGAACCCAACCTCTCTCAGTTTCTCTGCTCAACCAAAACGGCAACGTATGGTTACTTGCAACAGCCACCTGGTCCTCTAAATAACACTTTCTGCAATCTGCAATCTGCAATCTGCATAAACCAACTTCATTTAAAATCATATTCCAATTATTAGATTGTTTCTTTATTTACGATGAGAGGACAACAAGATCATCAATCAAGGCTTTTCTGCGAGCTCTCCGCTCTGCTTTTCAACCTCCTCCGCTCGCCGATCGTCCCGGACTCGCCGCCGAGCCGTTCGCCGCCGCCGCCGCCGCCTCAGATTACTCCGGCGGGGTTCGCCTCGCTGCTCCTGGGGATCTCGGTGGCTCTGATGCTCTGTGGATCGGTCACTTTCTTCATCGGCTTTATGCTGATGCCGTGGGTTCTCGGATTGGTTATGTTGCTCTACGTCGCTGGCGTCGTTTCCTCTCTCTCCTTTCTCGGCCGTTCCATTCTCTGTTACGCTACGCCGCGCAAGGATCTTCCCGGTAAGAATCAAAAAAGATTAACACACTTTTTTTTTTTTTTTTTGCTGCAGAAATTTAGGTTTATGTTTATTAATTGATCATAGAAATTGTACGATTTAAGAGCGTGTATTGGATAAGTTATGACTTATGACTGATTGTGTCTAGTCCTGTGGCTGTGGGGACCCAAGAGGAAGTTTCTCTGTTAGTTTTTTTGTCTTTTTCCTTTTTTACCCTTCCAGTTTTCAGAGCTTTCTGCTTTTGCGAAGAAATTCGAGGAAGATTAATTGGCCTTTTGAGAAATTTGCGGAGTTTATGCTATGGATGTTGAAAAACTCTTGTTTTTGTCTCTACCTATTAGGTTTAGTTTGGGGGAGACTTGCGTGTTCAATTTAATTGTTTTGAGGGGATAATTATTATGTATTGTTCCATTCCATAATAAATTACCTAATGGCAATCCAATATTGTGTTAGATTCTATTCTATGCTCTGCCACCGATCCAAACATAGCCTAAAAAATTGAAGCAAACATCCCTAAACGTTATCTTTTATTACAAATCATTGTTGAATTAAATTTTGGGTGCAGAGATATTGGCATGTAAAAAGTGAATTACAAGCTCTTCGCAAGCTTTTCAATTAATAAACTTCTTTTGCCCATCATATCTCTTCACAATCTTATCAATTGTCTGTTTGGTTTCCTGTGCTGGCACCTGCTGCATGCATTTAATTTGCTGAAATTTTGGCATAATGTTGTTTAAAAGCTATTAAGGAAGTTGTTTTTGTATTCTTCTTTTCCTTATATCTAGATTCTTTTGTTCTAGGGGTAGTAGATCTCTCAAATTGATGAAGATTAGGACTTCTGGTTTGACCTTCTGCAGTTTTGTTTTCCTCCTCATCTGTGGTTTGTTTGAGCTTTTATCAGGGTTAAAATATGAAAGTTTCCTTCGTAACATGTTACCCTCGTGCCTAAATTGCCAATGTTGTTAAAGATTCAGGATGCAAGCCATAAGATATTTAAACTTTTCTAATTGAGCCTCCTGTATCGAGGCCCCTTATAACCACAACAGTTGGGGAATTGGCAATATCATAGATAGATAGGCTGCAGTTCAGTATGTAGATACTGAATTTGCTATTACCATTTACCGATCAGGAACAGGATATAGCAGAGTAGCAGTTTGACGATAAAGGACTGTGGTAAGGTTTTGTTCATTCATTATTTTAGGTTATTGTAGTTTTCTTTTTGAAACGGATTTCCACATGATTAGGAACTGTATTCTAAAAGTTTTAGGTTCAAATTATATTGGGAGGTGAAGTGGAGCTACTAATGGAGTGAAAATTATGAGAATGAGTTAGATCATATTGTGGCCTTTGATGAATCTTAAAAGAAAGAAAAGCTGAATGCTTTTTGAATCAAGGGTTGGATCCGCTATATTAGTTTTGTTTTGAATCAGTTAATAAATACAAAAATGCTTTTCCTGGTTTTGGACATTCTTATTTGGAAATGATTGAAACTGGTATACTAATGTTGCTTAAGGTTGACTTAAGTTAGCAAAATCTACCTTATTTTTTACCAAGTTTGCAAATTCTACCGTTACTTGGCTTTGATACATGATACATAACCCATGTAAACTACAGGTAAAAGATTCCAATTTAACACTTAAATTACATTTTAGCCCCTATAAAATCTTTATTTGAATAACATATTTGCGTGGTGTTCTATTTAAATTGCTAAGTTTCAATATTTGTTTGTTTTATTTCACCATTTCTGCTGTTTATTTTGACTTAATGGTATTGTTAATGTTCTTGATCACATCACTCTTTTTGGTTGGGTTATAACCTGATAGCTTTATTACCGATTTTTGTTGTTTCAGAGTGGAAACTTATATGAAAGATAAATAACGGAATTGATCAGTGCGATACTGGTTTTGTGCCTGCCTGCTTGTGCAGCCTATAGAACAATGGAGATTACGGATCTTCTCTCACTAGAAGCAGGAGTCGTGGATATCAGGCATTTGTTAAAAGTACCAAAATCTGTGGATATATCTTTTCTTTTAACTACAACAATTAGCGAAGTAAAGTTCTGAAGAATTGAGGACATGTTTCCAGCTATTGTCTTTTGCTGTTAATTGTTATATCTTTATTCTACCTTGTGTAAAATTTGAATTATAGGATTGAGTTTATTTTTTTAATATTTTTTTTCCATTTCCAAACATGGTATATGTACTATAAAATGAAAGGGAAAGTATGATCCAATATTATCAAAACTGGATGGGATTAATGATTTCATCAGGATACTCAGACTTGTTGAATTTGTATGAAATGGTATAGATTGGAATTTTAAATTTTTTATTAAAGATAGGATATATATATATATAGGGGAATGCTAATGTACTCCTACCTATTTTTTAGTGGGAGTATGTTAGCAACCTACACCAAAATTTTAAGACAAAAAAATCACTCATTTTTTTTGATTTGGTTAATTCGTACAAAAGATATTATAGTAATTTAATTTAATTTTAAATAAAAATTAAATATTTTCTCTCTCTTATTAATTTCTTTCATCAATTCATTTATTTTTTCTATTAATTAATTTTTATTTTTTCAGAGAGGTGGGGGGAGACATTATGAGAGATGAGAGACAAATGAGTTAAAAAAGGAATTTAATAGGAGAGAGATAAATATGTTAGAGAAAGAATTTAATATGAAAGAGAAATAAGTTGGAGAAGAAATTTAATAGGAGAGAGAAATGACTTAGAGAATGAAGTTAATAAGAGAGAGAAAATATTTAATTTTTATTTAAAATTAAATTAAATTATTATAATATCCTTTATATAAATTAACTAAATAAAAAAAAAAAGATTTTTTTGTCTTAAAATTTTGGTATAGGTTGTTAACATACTCTTACTAAAAAAATAGGTGGGACTACATTAGCATTCTCCATATATATATATATATATATATATATATATATATATATATATATATAATATTTATGATCAATATATTAGCATTGATTTGTTGGCACAAGTTATTTTGACATAAATGACGTCTAGTGTTTGATTCTCCTGGGATTCCATTTTGAAAGTAATTAACCAAATATGAAGATGGTTGTGTTAGTACCCGTTTTCTAATTAACAGCGTCTGGTCTGACTCACAAGTCACAAGAACATAGTTGTCATTTAAACATTTTTTGTTTTTTAAAATTGAGAACAGAGATATGCCTTGCTTAAGTAGGACTCCGGCTAAACTAAATTTTGCTTGTTTTAAAAAGGTTTATAGCACTATAATTACAACTTTTTATTACCTATAACTTGAGTTGAAACTTAATTGGGCTAAATGAGTTTTGCAAAAAGAATGAGTTACTACTCCAGACTAATGGTTTGACCGATTTAATCGGAAACTGGATGTATAGTTGGAGTAGTCAATTTATTACAAGTTAGAAATGTATTGAAGGTGATATTAATGTGAGGAAACCCTCTGAACCGATAACAAACGGCTGACTCGGCCACATACTCTCTCTCTGTCACAACCTGAACGCTCTTTAACGCCATTCATTGAACCGTAGCACTCAGTCATCGCTGAACCTTTCTTCATGCGTCAGAAGCGGAATTCATACCAGCCAGGACACTTTTATTTATTTATTTATTATCATTTAAATATTCTTATTATTATTGTTGATTAAAATCTATTAAAATTATAAAATTTAGCAAGACTCACCATTAAATCAAGAGAAACTTATTAAATTTTAGTAAAATTTACATTCTTTTTAATGATTTTTAGTCAATAATAATGTAAAATAAAGACCGATTAAGTAAGGACCTGGACCGGTAACATTAATATTATTCGATCAGAAATAAAACCCCATCCATGTCAAAACAAATTGTGCCACTAAACCAATGCTAGTACTTAAATATGTTGTATAATACCATACTTAAGTTGCCCGCTGTTGAAAGGCAAACAAGATTAATATCGGAAAGGGGAGTGAGGCGAGTCAAACTAAGTCTAGGACTTGAAACTTCTCCACAGACTTGCAACAAAACTTAAAAGTGAGGTCAAAATAGATATTCCTTATTAAAATTTAAATTTAAAATAATTATCAAATAAAAAAATTAACTATTAATCTTATTTGTCGAATTATTTTAAATTATAACCAACGACAATAAAAGTTAGTGCATTGGTTAACCATATTTATGTTTTGTTTAAGGAGAGAAGGATGAAAGAAATATGTAATATAGAAAAAAGTAAAAGAGAAGAAAAAATAAGTAGAAAATGAATTGATTATTAGAGTATTTGGATCGAAAGAAATAGAAAAGAAATAAGAGAGAAATAGATTAAAAAAAAAATTAGTGGGTGTCACAATTTTTCTGAAGTTTTTTACAATATCTCTTCATTTATGAAAAGATTTTTTTTACCATGGGCCCTACTACCCTTTCTTTCTTCTCTCACTTTTCTCTCTTCCAAACAACTAAAAAATTTATTTTCTTTTAACAATCTACATCCTTCTTTTTCAAAATCTATCTAAACAAGCAATGGTTAATCGTAGGCTGATTGTTAAAAAAAAAAAAAAAAACTTGGAATCAGTCATTTCTTTTTGTGTCTCACAAATAATAGAAAATGATATTTTTTTTACCAAAATAATTCCTTCCACGCTTTTCTCCTTAAAATTTTCTTAAACAACATAATTAGACAAGTAGACGATTAATTTTTTTTTCCGTGATATAAAGATAATTTAAATAAGTTTTAACTTTCTCAATTTTATTTATTTTCATTTACATGTCTCGAATTCAAACTCTTATCAACATTTTTAATTACTCAAACTATTAGTTATTTCAGACCTTATTTATACGAACCAGTTAGCTGAGCAAACCTTTAGCATCCCCTTACAAGAGAAACGTTAAATCCATGATTAATTTTCACAATCCAATTCTAGACAGCAATAAACTTAAGACATGTAATTAGATTATAGCAAGAGTAAATAGAGCAAGACACCATCCAAAAACTCTTACAGCAGCTAGCTTAGGTTAGAAAGTTTTCCTGCCTTGGCTAAGATTCCATCCTAAATATTGTACCTAACTCTTGAATTTTTTTCATACCCCAGCAATGTTATCTGCATCCTACCCCACCAATTCAACTCAAAAAAAAAAAATCCTACCCCGCCTAGTCCTATGCGGGTGCAGAGGCATAATATAAGATGTTGAGGAGTAAAAAAGACTTTTTCTAAAATTGTACCTGCCTTTAAAACTTGGAAGATTCACATATTCTTCTACATAAATGACTTAATAAAAAACACATAGATCAATAGTATATTCCATGAGATAGAGAAATGAAAGAAGAAATTGAGTCATCAATCCTTGATCACATCTTAAAAGTTACATCACAACAAAATAATTTAAACCAACATAAAAAATAACAAAAAGAAAAACAGCAATGATAGAATAAAACAACATGCAGAGAGGTACATTGCTAGTGGTTATAATTATCCAGAGTAAATATGCACACCAATTGCAAGAAGAAATATGGTGATGAGTCCAAAGAAGATGATAGTGTGGACTAAGATAGATAGTCCACTAGTTTGCATACTTCCAAAGGCCACCACCCTGCCCTTAGCTGGAAGCTGAAAAAGCAGCCCTGGACTTAGTAGCACAAACAGCACCACTGATATCACCACTGGACCCCAATCAGCAGCCATCACCTTGCACAATAAACTAAATTACTAACTCTTTTGCAACAAATATAGTGATAACAAGTTTAAGATTGTGATCTCTTAGTTTTCGATGAATGGCATGTTATGATCTGTGAGCTTATTAAATAGGAAACTGAAGAATGATTCTGATCTGGGTCTGAGGCAATTGAAGCAATGAAGCAAGGTATAATTGACAACCAAAAAATTAATGAGCATCAACTGCTGGCTTGTAGATTGATGCTAACTGGAGCATAACGTGTCAGGGCATCTTATGAATCTAGCTATCATATTGCTTTTCGTTCAGGAAAAGTTTTCTACAGATATTCTTTATACAATTATGATATTTCCACTCTCATTCTTTCATTTTTTGCATCTCCTCGTTCTTTTGATGTCTTTCTTGCTTTTCAACAACCTTTCACATTTCTGATTTCTCATATTGCTATTAATAGAGTATATAAATCGGAAAAAAGGTGTGAAACAATTTTTCCCTGATCAAGTTTTTTTTTTATCCGATTATATTTTAGTAAAAGGCTATTGTCAATTAATAAGAAACTAGTACGTATTATCATTTAGAAGATTACTTTTTCAAATTGTTATATAACAATAAGAAGAAGAAAAAAAGAGTTTTGAATTCATTCTTCAAATGTGTGCATTTTTCGGTCTAACATCCTGTTCGACCCATTCGAAGAACTACAAACAAGTTGAAAAATTATGCAGATTCCTCGAGAAATAATATGAAGATGGACACCTTCCAAATGGCAAATATTCGAGATCGAGAAGAGTTATGCTCGAAAACTAGTAAAAGTGTAGTACCAATGCATATGAAAGTGGTCAAACGTCTAAATTGAGACGTTAACACATGTGGGGACAGGTAGGTCGAGAGGTTAATATGAACGTGGGAGGACAGTTAAAGGAAGTTATAACTCAAGACCACGTAGCAAGCATAGTGGATAGCGGTTATGAGCTAGAGGGGAACATGAACAAAATTAACCGCTCTTGATTGCTCTATAAATACAAAGATTACGGACTGTAACGATGTCGGAAAAACTCATACTTGAATTAGCTTCTGAAGCATTCTCTGCCTACACACACATATGGCTCTCGTGCACAAGATCGTTTTTGGGTATGACTGACTCTCGGCCACTTTTCTTTTCTCTTTTTAGGAGTAGAAGTAGAATAGTCTTCTTGTTCTTCGTTTAATCACGTAGTGTATTCATATACTTTGATCAATATGTTTTCATGTGTAATGTAATTTGACCATTGTACGAAATGAACTATGATTTGCATTGCTAATATACGTGTTGTTCATTCTGTGCATTTAAGTATTTACATACATGAACATTATTGCTTGATAATACTTAAAGAATATTTAGAGACAAGCAATTCTTGAAAGTTTCCACTCTGTCTCTGTTCTTTGCACTGTGTTCCAAATACATAAGAACGCTAACATACCTAAATTGAAACATTGATTGTGCTAGTCCGAGTAAAAAGAATCCTTAAAACAAATTCCACCGTAAACACATCCATATCACGGTACGAATAGTTTTCCCAGTGATTTCATATAACTATATCACCTAAATCAACCACCTATTTGTTTTAACATATTTGTATTTAAATTTAGAGTTAATCATCTATACACTGTCAGTATAAAATTTTTTACACTGTCAACTAATTATCTTTTAAAATTATTTATTTTATTATTATTTCATTAAATAAGCAACTGACATAACACTATCAAAAGATATGATTAATTGTCCGTGTAAAAATTTTTTACACTGACAGTATATAAGTGATTAACTCTTAAATTTATCGTACTCATAATGTATTGAAAAGTAATTGTATTTATTTATTATAAAAATTAATTGAAAAGTAATGTAACTTCCGGAGCTCTTTATTTTAATAAATTTAAATATAAATTACATCTTCATGTAAAAGACGCACAAATTATATTGTCGTTCCCTCAATCTTAAATTATCACACTCAGTTTCTTTGAGATGAACAATTAAAATAGTACTTTAGGGAAACTTTTCCTTTCTCTATTACTTTAAAGTTTAAATGTCATCAACCTAACTCTACCACTCGGTTGGTTGAATCATAACTTTTTTTTTTTGTCAAAACTCATCAACAATAAAAAAAAATTAAATGATTTATATTAAAAGTATCCAATTAAATATTTTTGAATAATGTAATAGTTAAGTGAATGTAAAATAGCAACAAAAAAAAAATTAGACCACAGTCATTGGATTAAATAATTTTAAGATCAAACGATAAAATCTTGATTTTTTTTTATGTAGTTGTATAATCATTACATAATTTTTAAATCTAAGTATTCATGTATGATTATATATGATTCAAATTTACTCATCTCAAATTCTCATACAAACATTTCACTCATATATACCTTGTATGTATTGTATTAATAAAACAAGTATTTGTACCAAGGTGAGAGGAGTAAATATAAATCATATATAAAATTTTACAAGAATGCTTACAATTAAAAATTATTTAGTAATTTCTTTAAAAAGTCACTTAACTTATTTTATTAATCTTAACTTTCCATAATTTGATCTAATAAACCATAGTTCGGTCTTTTACAATAAAAATTCTTTTTACTTGATATGTTTCCTATATAAAAAGTGTTATTAAGTGAAAATTGATAATTATAAATATAAATTATACAATCATGCATGAATGATTGAGAATTAAAGTTATTTAATTGTCACGGACGTTTTTTTTAAAAGAATATGTGCGATTTTTGCTTCTAATATTAAACTATTCAAATTAATATAATTTTAATGATGTATATTTATAATTAATTATAATTTCTCATAAAAAGAAAATTTCTCCTTTAACGCACTATATATAATTTTTGCTAAGGTTATTTTATTTAATAACTTATTATACCTATTAAATTTTATTAACCTAACCATTAAATGTGTTGACATTGATTTAACGACCCCACAGGTCAAATTTTAGATAAATTGTACACTTGTGTACCAATAATTAACATTTGATTATATTTTTACAAAGCATATTATACAGTAAATTAATTTTTAATGGAATATAAAATAACTTTAAATTTTTATAAAATGCCATAGATTTAATCTACGTACTAAATATAAAATTTTAGTTCAACTGTTAAATTAATAAAATTTAATATATATATATATATATAATTATTTTAAGCACAAATTTTACTACAATTACTCTCTTCAATAAATCTTTAATCATATTTATGTTTAATTAGTTTGAACTTTTTACTTTAGTTTTTCTTCTACTCTAAGTCCCCAATCCGACTAAATCAATTAAACATGCTCATCCTGCCATACTCAAATAATTAAGATTACGGGGGCAAAGGAAAAGGCATCCCATTCTCTTGTTTCAACTGTTGTGTGAGATGGGAAAAATTAACAAAATTATTTTTAATTAAAAATCCATTTTTAATTAAAATTTAACGTGAATCCAACCGATAGAAAATAAGGTCTATATGGAATTTTATGCTGCAATAAGAAAATATTATCAAAAACATAAATTTAGTATATATCCAATTTTATTGTATTATACATGGGTGGTACATCACTCAAAAGTATTTTTTTTTAAGAAATAATTTGAAGTATAATTCAACTCTATATAAATGACTGACCTTATTTTTAATTGAACATTTGTAAATGATCAGATAACGATTTTTTATTAAATGATTTTATAAGACTAATCATATTTATTAGGACATATTTCAATATATTATAATATTATTTTAAGAAAATGATCTAAAATTTAATTCAATTGTATAGAATTGAGTTACTTATATATACTATTATAACATTATTTTATATATATATATATATATATATATATATATATATATATATATTATGACTTTCTAATACTTTTAAGTTGGAAAGGACGGAGGAGAGCCCGATGGTTTTTCTAGTATCCTCCATTGATTCGTTGGGCTCCACTGCGATAAAATGGAAAAGTTTAAAACTTTGATTCTGTTGTAAGTCTTGTAGCTGATTAAGAATTTAAGACTGACTCAAACTTTTTGGTGGCCACCCCAAAAGAAACACTTCCCCTGTGTACAAAGTTATGAATGTGCACATTTTTATTTTACTGCACCTACTTCATTTCCACCATTATGCTAAATAATCAAATCTTGAATTGAGTTATATAAATGCTGTAAATCAATCCAAAATTAAACGCTTACATGCTGACATGCATACACGTATAGCATCAGCAGGTTTGAACTCAGCTCTAGACATAAATGATATTTTGAATAAAATAAAGTACTAGCATTGAAAACTGAATACAGACATAGCAACAGCGACCAAACTCAGTTACAATTGACAACAACAAAAACTACAAGTACATGAGTAAATTGCATTATTCGAATACAAAAATGATCTATATATTAATTTTATATGGGTGTGACTAGCCAAGGTACAAGTGGACCTTAATAGCTAGCAATAAGACACATATGAAGGCAAAGTAGAGGAGGGAGTGGATGAGTACAGCAGCAGCACTTGTTTGAAAGTTGCCAAACTCAACGCACCTTGACCTCCCAGGTAACTGAAACAGCAACCCCGGTGTTAGGAGCACAAACAGCACCAACGACACAAACACTGGGCCCCAATCAGACATGTTGCTACTGTTTTTGTTGTGGGGGATTCAGGGAAGAGAGGTTACATATAAATATGCAATGTAATGTTTGTGGTTCTGAGTTGTGACTGTCACAGTGCATGTGATTTATATGCTTTGATTTTGGACTTGGATTTGGATTAAGAATAACTTGCATGCCATGCTAATTACCATTGGGGGCTTCAGCTTCCGCCGATTATGTCGTTCAGAAGAAAGGAATTCAATATGCATGGTTTTGGCCTTTCGACACGTGTCCTACAAGGATCTATGTTAATTCAACAAAATGTTCTATGCCATATTACCACATGTACATATGTGTGAGGGGATAAAGATGAATCAAACGACTCATCTGACCGTAAGAGATGATCCAAATTTAATTTCTTCAAAGAGAAGAGAGTGTTTGTGTACTAGAGCGCAAATGTACTATTTTTCTAAAATATAAAAATATTTATTATTATAATGTTGTATTAACATTATCTTAAACTTTATCATTGTCACTTAATACTATCATTATTTACCATCAATTTTGTCAATTATTTACATTAATCTCATTCACCATCATCTTATTTTTATTATCATTGTTGTTAATAACATTATTATTGTCGATGATTGTTACTATCATTATCATTTATCATTATCTTTTTTAAGATAATAATATTTTATTATAATAATTAACATTAAAATTAATTTAATAAGTTTAATATTAATTTTTTATGTTATCTATGTTATAAAAGGAAGAAAAAGTAGAGAGAAGAAACAAGACAGTATGAGATAGAGAAAAGAATCTGACTAGTGTATTATCTTTGGGAGAGGGTTAAATATTTATAAGTATATGTGGTAACTGAACAATTACAAATAAAGGGAATAATACATAACGAAAATATAAATGGTAATGATTGATAATGAATATTGGCATCCACTAATTAAGCCACTAATTATTATTCATAACACTCCCCCTTGGATGTCCAATATTTAGAATGTGCCTCGTTAAAACCTTACTAGAAAAACCCTGTGGGATAAAAACCTAGTGAAGGAAAAAGAGTACATCATTCATAAATATTTATTTCTCCCCCTAATGCATACAATCTTTAAGACGATGGAGTCCAATCTTGTGTATCAATTGTTCAAAAACTTTTTCTTGGAAGTGACTTTGTAAAGAGATCTGCTAGGTTGTCACTTGAGCGGACTTGTTGAGCATTTATATCACCATTCCTTTGAAGATCATGAGTAAAAAAGAATTTAGGTAGAATATGCTTTGTTCTATCTCCCTTTATGTATCCATCTTTCAATTGTGCAATACATGTAGCATTATCTTCATATATAATTGTCGATGTCATTTTTCTAGAAGATAAACCACAAGTTTCCCATATGTGTTGAATCACAAATCTTAGCTAAACATATTCACAACTTGCCTCATGTAATGCTAAAATTTCAGCATGATTAGATGAAGTGGCTGATATGGTTTGTTTTACAGATCTCCATAAAATGGCTATACCACCACTTGTGAACAAATATCCTGTTTGTGATTTACCATTATGAAAATCTAATAAATAATCTGCGCCTACATAACCATTTAGTTCTGGTTTGGGAACATTTTAATATAATAACCTCATATCCATTATACCTCTAAGATAACGAAGGATTTGTTTAACTCCATTCCAATGTCTTTGTGTAGGTGAAGAACTATATCTTGCTAACAAATTAACAGCAAATGCTATATCAGGTCGTGTATAATTAGCAGGGTACATTAGTGCTCCTATAGCACTAAGATATGGTACTTCGGAACCAATTATTTCTTCACCCTTTTCTTGGGGTCTAAATGGATTTTTGTTAACATCTAAAGATCTTACAACCATGAGAGTGCACAATAGATGTGATTTGTCCATATAAAACATTTTAAGCACCCTTGTTATATAAGCTTCTTGATGTAGAAGAATTCCATTTTCTAAGTATTCAACTTGCAGTCCTAGACAAAACTTTGTCCTTCCTAGATCTTTCATTTCAAATTCTTTCTTTAAGCAATCTATTGCTTTTGAAAGCTCTTCAAGAGTTCCAGTAATGTTTATGTCATCTACATAAACTACAATTATGGCAAATTCATTTTCAGATCTTTTTATAAATATACACGGACAAATTGGAACATTTTTATATCTTTCTTGTAACAAGTATTCACTTATTCGATTATACCATATACGATCTAATTACTTTAGCCCATATAGGGACTTATTCAATTTGATTGAATAATCTTCTCTTAGAAATTGCATCTTCAGGCAAATTAAATCCTTCTAGGAGTTTCATATAAATGTCAGCATCAAGAGAGTCATATAAATATGTTGTAACTACATCCATTAGATGTAAATTAAGTTTTTCATGTACAATCAAACTAATTAAATATCGAAAAGTTTTTGCATCCACTACAGGTAAATCTCTCTTCAAAATCAATATCGGGTCTTTGTGAAAAACCTTGAGCAACTAGTCTTGCTTTGTATCTCACAATTTTACCATTTTCATTTCGTTTTTGCACAAAAACCCATTTGTATCCAATTGGTTTTACACCTTTTGGTGTACGTAGTATTGGTCCAAAAACTTTTCGCTTAGCAAGCGAGTCTAATTCTGCCTCAATTGCATCTTTCCATTTTGGTCAATCATTTCTTTGTCGACAATTGTTGATGGACTTTGGTTCTTGATCCTCAATATCATTTATTTCATTTAGCGCTATATTATATGCAAACACGTCATCAACATTGACATTGTTTTGATTTCATCGTATTTCATTCATGACATAATTTATTGAGATCTCTTCATTTTCAATAATTTTAGGTACCTAAGTTTCTTCTAGAACTGAAATATTAGTTATGTCAAAGGAATCTTTTTGAGTTTTTACATCCTCAATTTGGTCATTTTGCTCTTTAACTCCCTTTTTTATTCGAGGATTCTTATCATTGGAACCAATTGGTCTATCACGCTTCAGGCGTATTTGTGACTCGTTTGTAGTATTAAATTGTCCAACAGGGACTTCGACTCTTATTGGAGCATTAGCCACTGGTACATATGACTTAGTCACCCTTTTTGGATCTGTGAATACATTTGGTAATTGGTTGGCTAGATTTTGCAAATGAATTATCTTTTGAACTTCTAGTTCACATTGTTTTGTACGAGGATCAAGATGAGATAGTGATAATTCATTCCAACTAATATCTTTTTCCAATTATTTTTGTTCTTCCCCTAATGTTGGGAAAATCAACTCATTAAACTGGCAATCGGCAAACTTAGCCGTAAATAAATCTCCTATTAATGGTTCAAGATATTTTATTATAGATGGAGATTCATACCCAACATATATTCCCAACCTTATTTGAGAACCCATTTTGGTTCTTTGAGGGGGGCAATTGGAACATATACAACACACCCAAAGATTCTCAAATGAGAAATATTGGGTTGCTCACCAAAAACCAACTGTAAAGGAGATAATTTATGATAACTTGTTGGTCTGATGCAAATTAATATTGTGGCATGTAAGATTGCATGCCCCCAAGTTGACATTGGAAGTTTTGATCTCATGAGTAATGGTCTTGCAATTAGTTTTAAACGTTTGATAAATGATTCTGCAAGTTCATTTTGTATATGAACATGTGTTACTGGATGTTCAATATCAATTCCAATGCACAGACAATACTCATTAAAAGCATGAGATGTGAATTCACTAACATTATCCAAACGAATTTTCTTAATTGGATAGTCAGGAAAATGAGCTCTTAATCTAATTAGTTGAGCTAATAATCTCGCAAACGCCTGGTTGCAAGTTGATAATAAACAAACATGTGACCATCTTGTTGATGCATCAATTAAAACCATAAAATATTTAAATGGTCCACATGGGGGGTGAATTGGTCCACAAATATCACCTTGTATCCGTTCTAAAAATAAGATAGATTCATTCTCAATTTTTGCTGGTGATGGTCTAATTATTAACTTCCTTTGGGAACAAGCAGTACATGAGAAAATATTTGATTGAAGAATCTCCCAGCTCTTCAATAAATGTCTGCATGAATTTTTAATTATTTTTTGCATCATGATACTCTCAGGGTGACCCAATCGATCATGTCAAACCTCAAATTTATTTTGATTCGTAAACTTATGGTTTACAATAGTATGTGTTTCAATTGTATTAACATACGTGGAATACAGTCCATAGGAGAAAGCATGTAATTTTTCTAATACTTCATTTTTATTCAAGTGGATTTTCGTAATATAAATATATGCTAGATTGCCTTCATTGTTTGTTTCAATATGAAACCCATTTAAACGAATATCCTTGAAACTTAATAAGTTTCTGTAAGACTTAAAAAAGTATAATGCATTTTTGATATGCAACTTCGTTCCTCCTGGTAACAATATATTAGCTCTTCCAGAGCCTTTAATTATATTTGTAGTATCATATAACATTATTTTCTTGCATTATTGAATATGAGAAGATAAAAATTAATACATTAGAACATTCACTTCAGGGAATGAAATAATGTTAGTTAAAATGGTTTCTTACATACAAAAAAAATATCAATATTTTGTTTTAGTCTTCAAGAGACAATAAACCAACTAAGGATATTTCTTAATCCTTTTTTTAAAAAAAAAATATTGCTACTTCTGGAGCAAAATAAATGTATATAAAAAATATAGTATATTTTTCAAATTGAGAAATCATTATAAAATTGACATTCTTGTTATGTATCATTAGACATCAATTAAATGTCAAAATCTACACTAATTTTTATATCATGTCATGTATATTATCTACAAATAAATGCTTCATAGAAAATTAAATTTTAAAAAAATCTCACTAACACTTTATTTTAGGAAATAAATGATACAACACAATCGTATATTCATTTGGAAAAAAAAAATCATAACTTGTTTATGTCTTTCTTAAAAAAAATGAATCTCTCTCATTATACTTATTAAAAAAATCATTTAATAAAAATATATCTATGTCATTGTTAGGTCGACTTTAAGGAGAAAAAATAATGCTAAAAATTAGGAAAATTATTCTCCTTATAAATGTTGTATCGAAAAAAAAGAAGAGAAAATAAACATTGATCATAATTTCATTAAATTCTATGTTTTTGTACAAATCACAATCAAATTATAATTTAATGATATCTCCATCAATTAAAATAATAGACGCATAACATTATCAAAACAAATAATATCAATAGGATTTGAAACCAAACTCTTTAAGATTCAATAACGTAAAACATGAGTTGAATTACATGAAAAGTTGATTATTTCAATCAATTTAATTATGAACAATATCAAATTACAGATGTAGGAAAACTTATAATCCTTTCAAGAAATCACACAAAACCTAAATAGACTTAAGGACACGCTTGATTAGTCATAATATTTATAAGTGCCTCAAATATCATTCAATATTATAATTATGACATTTATAAAATTATTCTACTTCCGGTGATGACCTCATTTATATCAAAGGATCAAATACAATGTAATATATTTATATGAAAATTTTCACTTCTGGTGAAATTTATTTTATTTTTCACTTTTCATATTATTTTCTCACTTCTAGTGAGAAAATTTATTCCTTCAATTTAATTTTTTTTTATCATTTTCTCACTTCTGGTGAGAAAAAAAAATAATAAAGTAAAAGAGGTTAAACATTCTTCTTTGATATTGTCTTCTAGATAGATTTCAAAAATGTATGAAGAATTTCTTTATTTAATAGTGTCTTCAGGACTACTATAATGTCTTCAAGAATACTATTAATTCGTAATAATGTAAATAATACAAATATTTGATAAAATTCTTATTGTGAAAAATGAATAGCTAACCTTGAAATATTTGTCTTGCAAAATATGACTTTCTTCAAGAAAATTCTTCACAGTTTTGTCTTGTAGTTGCAACACCAATAGATAAAAGACTATTGTGCTGATAATGTGTTATAAAAGGAAGAAAAAGTAGAGAGAAGAAACAAGACAGTATGAGATGGAGAAAAGAATCTGACTAGTGTATTATCTTTGAGAGAGGACTAACCTATTTATAAGTACATGTAATAACTGAACAATTACAAATAAAGAGAATAATACATAACGAAAATATAAATGGTAATGATTGATAATGAATATTGACATCCACTAATTAAGCCACTAATTATTATTCATAACAATCTATTATTTATTGAACATTGTGCAAAACAAATAATTATCCAATAAATTAAATATTTATCTTATATTTTAATGTGTATTAAACGCATCTTAAGAGAAAGATAATCCAAATTTTTAATTTAAACAAAAATTACCGAATAAATCAATTGTATGCAATTTTTTGCTAAAAAAATCAATTTTCAAAAAGTTAGATGTCCCAACCCATCAAGGACGCTAAAATCAAGAATTGAATTGCAATTAGTTAAAGGCAGATGATAAACACACCTCCACTCTCGTATAAACACACCCCCTTTTTAAAAAATATATATATAAAATGTCTAAATTACCCTTTTAAAAAAAATGAAATTCCTAAATTTACACCCCCTACCCGCACCAGAACGGAACGCCCTGTTCTGCTCCCGTTCTGCAAGCAGTACATGCCGTTCTGCTTGTAGTACGGGCCGTACTGAAAGTAGTACATGCCGTTCTGCTTGCAGAACGGGCCGTTCTGGGGTCGTTCTGTTGCAGTACAGGCCACCACGTCACTTTTAAAGTTGTTACCTTATGACTGATTTTAAAAGTCATTTTTGTACTAGTGTGTCTTTCCATAGAACAAGAGTCTTTCTCTTATAAGACCACATGCTGACATTGCGCACCCCTCTTCTTTCTCTTTCTCGCACTCTTCTTCTTTTTTTTTTCTCGCACCTCGCACACCCCTCTTCTTTCTCTTTCTGGCACTCCTCTTCTTCTTCTTCTTACTATTGTGGAAAGTTCTTTCCAGAATTATATAAAAATGTTCCGGAAAATACTTTCCATAATATTAAATTCTTATTCCGGAAAGTATTTTCCGGAAATGTTTTGTTACATAATCTCGGAAAGTACTTTCCATAATATTAAAGTTACTATTACGGAAATTTCTTTCCGGAATTATATGAACAATAATTTTACTATTCCGGAAAGTACTTTCCGGAATGTTAATGACTGTAAAAGTACTTTCCGGAATGCTAATGACTGTAAAAGAACCTTTCTTATGCTGATTATGGTGGGACTAGTCCTTTTTTTCTATTCAGAATGACTGTAAAAGTATATTGCTTAATGACATTGGGCGAAAAGAAGCTTTGGGAAGAAGAGGGGTGTGGAGTGTGGGGTGCGGGGAAAGGGGGTGCGGGGAAGGGAGGTGTAAATTTAGGAATTTCATTTTTTTAAGGGTAATTTAGATATTTTATTTATTTTTTTAAAAAAAGAGAGTGTGTTTATACGAGAGTGAAGGTGTGTTTATCATCTCTGTTAGTTAAAAGTGCTTGAAGGCTTTGCAGACGGGTTACCACCAAAGGCTGTAGCCCACTAGTTGTAAGATGGGCCAAGTCCGCTATTAATATGAAATAATGAACTCCGTAAAGGAAAGTTGGAAACCCAAAAGAAAATTTCCAATAACCATTTCTTTAAAGGGAAAATACTGTTGTTACAAACATTTTGTAAAATTTTACATTAATAGATTAAAAAAAATATATCATTATGTCTATTAAACAAATGATAAGCGAGTAATCATATTTTGGCGACATATTCATGGTTAAATTTATTAAAAAATATCCCATTATAATTGTTCACATTGCAAGTGGACTATGATCTATAAAAATTTTACCTTTGAATCCTTAAATATTCATTTTGAGAATTTTACGCAAACAACCCCTCTAATTTAAGGGTTAGTTTCATAGTTATGCGTGTGGGGATATGTAATCAAAGACTTAAAAATCAATAAATAAATTTAGTTATTGGATCATTGGATGAGGATATTTGATCATAAATTGAAACTAGTAGTCAACTATTTTCCTCTTGTCATTTCAGCCGAGTACTGCTGCAAATGAGATCTTTGAATGCAAGAGGATTATATAGTATAATATCCTAATTTTATTACATGTATATATATACATAAAGAAAGAAAAAGAATAATATAAAGAAACTCAAAAAATTAATTAAATCCGTAAATGGGTCAATCCAGTAGCATCAACTAGTAATAAGGAACTAAGAAAATTAGACTCAACTACTAAAATCATAAGATCCTCCTTAGACAACGTACTTTTTTTGGTCAAAACATTTGCATACATGTACATGTTATCCTCCTAAAGAATATGTGACAAAGAGCAATCCCAACTTCCATTCAGAAGACTTCAAATTTCTACTAACTCATTTGCATAACAATGAGTAATGAGATGACCTTAATTCAAAATATTAATCAAAGTAAGCAAATCCGAACAACAATGGATCTTTTGAAAACCTTTCTCCCCACACAAATGTAACCATGCAACAACGCCAACACCTCCCACATGTACTCATGCCTCACGAACTCGAGACGAACATGTGCAAGCACCCTATGAAACCAAACAGAAATGAACATGCATTATCCCTACACAAACCACCAAATTCTGTCCTCATGGGTTCTCCAAACACACTTCCATTAACATATAGAGCAACGAAACCCACAAAAGGTCTTGACCATGCCATAACCTAAGGAACTAGCGGACCAACAATCTTAGGGAACTCAAACTCAGCATGCGACCAAATCCAAAGCGAAGAAATTTGTCGACAAATAGCCTAAACCTCCATGTGACGCTATTCAAACACCAAAAGATTCTAGCTACACCAAATCTACCAAAGGATAATGAAGAATAAAGCACCCTCTCGACGTCCCTGTTATTCCAACCAAGTCATCCAATGAACCCTAATGGTGTGTTTGGATGATGAATTTATATGGGGTAATTCATTTATTTGAAGAATTTCAAATTCTTTGAGGTGAAATGCTTTATTTGGATGAGGAATTTACAAAGAATTTGAAATCCAATCATTTGTGAAATTCCTTAAAATAGTAGAATTTCAAATTCTCCAAAAAATGGGAGAATTTGAAATTCTTCATATTTGTTTTTCCTATTTCTCCTATATATTTTATCTTATCTCTTCATTTTTTTAATCATTAGATATTCAAAAATATTTTTAAAATTGTTAAACATTATCTAATATTAATTGTTAAAATTATTAAATATTATCTAATATTAATTTTTAAAATTAATAAATATTTAAAAATGGATTAATATTTATTTTTATAAAATTTAATTTAAAAATCTCAACATATAAATATATTTTTAAAATCAATTTTACTATGATGGAATAAAATTATCATATTCAACCTAACAATTTAAAATTTAAGAAATTTGAATTGACTCATCCAAACAAAATATTTTAAGAATAATAGAAATTAAAATCAAATTAATTCAAATACCAAAAATTTAAAATTCCTTGAATTTGTAAAATTCCTCATCCAAACACACTATATGAGAATCGTCCCTCACATACCCCAATCTCAAACACTGCCAAGCTCTTAGGGTAAGAGAAAAAGACAATGCTCCATAGTTTCAACAACTTCATTACACCTTAGGCAAGAAACTGAGATAAGCAACCCACAATGAGCTAATACATCACCCATCAGGATGGCCTGATGACAAAGTTACTAGACAAAGACATGTACATTCGCAAAAAGTGTTAACTTCCAAACCCACTTCCATAAGGAATCATGCATTAACGTCTGATTCCTCTCCAACCAATCATACGCTAACTTCACAGTATAAACACCTTGGATATGCCATCCCCATATCCATAGATCCGACACACCAGTAGTAAAATGAGGACGGATCTCCTGAATTCATGCAATCACACCAACAGGCAAATAAGAGTATAAAGAACTAAGATTCCAAGAATTCTAACTCCAAACATCCCGAACCCGAAGACCCATGTCATGGATATCAACCTAGGGAATTACAAACACAAGTGGCTCCTTCATGACCCATGGATCTTGCCAAAAATCCAACTCCCTTACTCCTAACTTCATCATGAAACCATCCTCCAAAACCTCTAAGGCCCAAAGAATAAAGTTCCAGACCAATGACCCCTTTCTTCTCCGATTGCTAAAAAAGAGAGCCACTAGAAAAATATTTATCTTGGAGAACCCACATCTATAGCTGGTCTTGTGGGTGTAGTAAGGCTGACACCAATTTACCTAATAGAGTTGTGTTTTGTATGCGTGCTCTCCGCAGCCCCAAACCACCATACTGCCAATGTCTCGTAACCCTGTCCCAACCTACCATATGGAAACCTATTGAGTTATGGTCCTGCCAAACAAAATGTCACATCGTTGAATCAATAAAATCCCAGATATGTTAAGGGTACCAGTACAATTGCATACCATAACAAGGAAGTGTTGAGCAAACTACTCTTCCAACTAGTTAGCTTCCCATTCACCCTCTCGATAAGATATAGAAAATCTTCTCGAGTAACACGACCCTAAAAAATAGTAAACCCTAAATATTTGTCTTGTTTACTCATAACACAAATATGAGGAGCTTGAGCTATACTCTAAACAATCTGTCCCACTACACCTTTGGAAACAAAGAAACAAGACTTTCTTAGAATAGTGGATTAAAGCCTAACTTAACCCTACAAAACCGGGGATAAATGGTAGGTGACCCTTTTTAATGATCTAGGATTGGCGGGACTTGAATACATCCCCTCATGTCCATGGTGCATGTATCAATGAATGGTAGGTGGCCATTTTCTAATTGACGAGACTTGAAATACACCCCCTCATGCCCATGGTGCATGTATCAATGAATGGTGGGTGGCCCATTTTTAAGAATCTAGGAAAGCTCTGATATCATCTTAGAATAGTGGATTAAAGCCTAACTCAACCCTACAAAACCGACTTGTAAGGTGAGGGTTGCTCTCCACTTATATACTATTTAATTGCCTAATCTTTAGTCGATGTGGGACTTGAGTTTTTCCCAATAGACTTCTCGAGGATGACCTTCAAACCTGATGTATCACAAAAAACATGTAAAACTCGAGCAACTATATATAGAGACTTGATTTGCGTCGGCCTTTGTAAATTTGTACTTTGTAATTGTTATGTTATGTTTGAAATCCCATTTCACAAGTTTGACAATCAATTTACTAATATCTACTTTTTTAATTTGTATAATATTTATTGGTGCGATATATATAGTAAGGGTATGTTTGAGAGATGGAAAGTAAAGAAGAGTAGAAAAGAGAAAAAAAGTGTGTGAAAATTAAAAAAAAAATGAGTGTTTTTTGATAAAGGAGAATTGACACGAAGTGTGAGAAAGTTAATGAGTTAAAAATAAAAATTATAATAATACTTAAATATATTTTTAGTCTCTCAAATTTAAGATAATTTTTTTTACTCTCAATAATTTTTAAAAATCTTATTATAATCCCTCATATCAACTATAACATGTTTGAAAACATGTTTGAAAGTGATAGATTAAAACAGTTATACAATGTTAGCCAAATTTAATGTGATATTTTTACTAATAAGAACATTAGTAAGTAAATTTTATATGATAATATTTGATAAATTTTTAATTTTTTTTTAAATATAATGACCAAAATAAGAACTTTTCAAATTGTACGGATTAATAAAATCAATTTTAAACTTGAGAGTCCAAAAAAATTACTTTAAATTCAAGAAATTAAATTATATTTATGTCTTATAATATTATTATTAATATATTTAAAATAAAGAGGGTGATTATGTCATATATATATACAGTGACGGATCCAGAAATTTTAAGTAGTGGGGGCAATATTTAAATACATAAATTTGTCAAAATATAAAATAAAATTTCTATAAAGATAAATATATATCATAATTGTTCTTTACGAGTTTTCATAGTTTGAAAACATTGAATGATTTGCTCATTTTCAATACTATCAAAAACCTCTCTCTCTATATAAGTAACTAAACAATCATTTAACCATTCATCTCCCATACGATTGCGCATCCGATTCTTGATGATATTCATAGCAGAAAAAGCTCTTTCAACTGATGCAGTTGCCACTGGTAGTATCAAGGCTAGCTCTAAAAGCAAATATATCAATGGATATACAACATGTTTTCTTGTCTCCACAAGCTTCATAGAAAGATCACCAATCCCTTCTAATTTTGAAAAAGCACTGTCAAAACATACATCTATGAAATAATTTTCAAGTTGATTATCTAATGCCAAAAGTTCAATTGGAGAAAATTCAGAAGAATAAAATTGAGCAAAACGAATCAACTTCTCCTTGTCAAATGCAGAAAATGAATCTCTTGGATTTAAACATGCTACACAAAGAAGTAACTCAGTATTTGCTTTTGTGAAACAACTCTTGAAGTTGTTGATCAATCACTTGAAAAAAATAATTCAACTTGAAAATGATGTAGATTAGAAACTTTCTCTACCCTACGCCTTGACCTTCCTTGTGTTTCAAAAGTGTCATTCATATTTAGAACCACAATGTTATGGTTTTCACAAAATGATGAAACATTATTGAGCAAAGAAGACCAACCATCATCTCTCATTGCTTGTAACTTTTGTTTGGACACTGAAACTAATTTCATAGCATTTACAATATCTTGATCACTTCTTTGCAATGCTTGAGATAACTCATTAGTAATCCCTAAAATATTTTTTATCAAGTGTAAAGTGAAAACAAATTCAAAAGTTTGCATAGAATTCAATAAAGCACATGTTTCATCTTTTTGTGCTAAACTCATGCCATCTTTCTCAACTATTTCAAGCACATCAATCGTGGAAGGGAACAAGGAAAGTAGACTAAGTAATGTATCATAATGTGAGCTCCATCTAGTATTTCCCGCCTTTTTTATTGTAGTTTCTTGATTCAAGCCACGCCCACTAGAGATTTCTCCTTTTTGCAATGCTTCTTTCACCTTTGCAATTTGACTTTCTCGAAGAATATCTCGACGCTTACATGATGCTCCAATAACATTAGAAATATTAGCAACCAAGTTAAAAAATAATGCAACTCCAACATGTTTTTTTGCCACTGTAACAAGAGCTAATTGAAGTTGATGGGCAAAACAATGAATATAAAATGCGGAACAATTCTCTTTTAATATCAAGCTTTTGAGGCCATTAAATTCACCTTGCATATTACTTGCTCCATCATATCCTTGTCCACGCAACCTTGATAAACTTAATCCATATTTTGAAAACAATGACTCCAAAGCTATTTTCAATGATAAAGCATTAGTATTAGAAACATGAACAAGACCAAGAAAACGCTCTATAACTTGTCCTTTTTTATTAACATAACGTAAAATCACAACCATTTGCTCTTTCACTGAGATATCTCGAGATTCATCAATCAAAATAGAAAATAAATTATCTCCTAGATCATCAAGTATAGCTTTAGTAGTTTCACTAGCAGCAGATCTAACAATATCTTTTTGTATTGTAGGAGCTATCAACTTAAGATTTTCACGAGCATTTTTTATCACTTTATGAATAACTTCATTGTGGTCAACAAGAAAATCTAAAAGTTCAAGAAAGTTTCCCTTATTACTTGATGACATTGACTCATCATTACCACAGAAAGCTAATCCTTGGCGTAATAAGAATCGAATGCAATCAACTATTGCAGTCAAATGAATTCGATATTCCTTTTTAGTTTGATTAGACTGCTTACACATTGCAACTTCAATATATTGCTTTTGTTTCATCAAAGATTGACAATTCCTCCATGCTTGATTATGAAAACTATTTAGACCTCCAACATGAACTTGAAATCTCTCACTTTTTTTCCAATTTGTAAAACCTTCTGTTATGAATACATCACCACTACCTTTATGTTTCTCAACATGTGATCTCATAAGATAACAATATAAATAATATGCTGCATCCTCCTTTTGACTATATTCTAACCAACTTCCATATTTTAAATACCAATCCGGATTAAATTTACGAATGGTATCTCCAAATTGTCTTTGGAAAATTTATCTCTTTTGGTTGACAAGGACCCTTTTGCAAATAATATCTTCTAACTTCATCTCTATCACTTGGATGATAATCTGAAATTTTTGACCTTAAACAAGGATCATTAGGAAGCCTTTCCAAATCACATTCTAAAAATATTATTTTGGTTGGTGGACCCAATTTGACTTCTTTTTCAACATGTATTTGAGGAGAAGATGGTTGCTCTGAAGATGATTTTCTTTTAAAATATCTTTCTATTGCTACAACTAAAAGCAATATAATTTTAATTAATGTAATGTTCATAACATACAATGTTTCTTCTAAACATAAAAATAGAATGAGTAAATCAAAATCAAAATACTAAATTTCTCATTGAAAATAAAAAAAAATTAATTCAAACGAAGCAATATAAAAATAATAACTTTAAATACACTAACCTCAAAGACCACTTTAAATGTATAGTTTAGCTGTTCAAACAAGAAGGAGTATAGATGGAAGAAGAAATTTATTTTTTTTCTTCCAATTTGACTCTTCTACACTTTAAAATATGTTAAAGGTAGAAGAGAATCTCAAAATATAAAAAGAATTAGAAAAAATAAAAATAAAACAAAAAAAATATAAAATATCTAAAAATATGTTAATAACAACTTATAATTTTTTTAAAACTTAAAACACATATATTATTTAATTTATAATTTTTTTAATCTTGATTTACAATTTAAATGCATAACATTTTTTTTTAAAATATGTAATTTGTTGTTAATTATTATAACATTAAAATATTTAAAAAAAAAATCCTTTCTCATATAAAGATAATTGCAACAAAACTTAAATTCAGTTTTAATTTTATAATTTTTTTAGTTTTTAGTTTTTATTTTTTTGTTTTTAGATTTTAAATGAAGATAATATAATATTATATATATTATTAATAAAAACTGAAAAGTTAGTGAGGCACAAATTAGTGCATCTGTTCCTGCAACAAATTCGGTTTTAATTTTATAATTTTATAATTTTTATTTAATTTTTTTTGTTTTTTAAATTTTAAATAAATATAATATAATATTTTATATATTATTAAAAAACAAATTGAAAAGTTAGTGGGAACAACTGCTCCCACAACGTTTAACGTGCGTCCGTCTCTGTATATATTATATAATAACATAAAATTAATAACAATAAATAAATATAATAATTAAAAACAATTTTCAT
The DNA here is from genome assembly GCF_000230855.2 of Cajanus cajan. Lineage (NCBI taxonomy): Eukaryota > Viridiplantae > Streptophyta > Magnoliopsida > Fabales > Fabaceae > Cajanus > Cajanus cajan. Next base: position 68,174,996 of record NC_138518.1, read on the forward strand.
TTATATTTAAAACTAAATTTAATTATGAATGTTATATTTATTTATTTATTTAAAATAATATAACTATAATAAATAAGTCTTCACCTACCTGGATTCAACATTCAAGGCTTCAACCCTCAGTTCACACAGTACAAACTTGTCTTTTTGTGTTTAATAATGACCAGCTCTTCCTTTATCATCACATCATTCCTATGCAGATATTTAGCCCACTTATTCACACATCATTTTCTATCACCTAATTAAATACATGTATATCTATGAATACCACTCTATAAAAAGATCATAAAAAATGTGACTTTCTAACACGAACCAACTATTCACATTTCAACCACAACCCTACTGCTAAATAACAACAGTTTTTGACAAATCCAAGCTTAGTTACCTTTTTTAGACTTGGGGAAATATCGTTTGACTACCAACAACCAAAAAAACATTTTCACTACGTTTTACAGTTAAATCGTACCTCGCAAGTTTGCAACGAAATTTCCGCGCGCAATAGTTATTGAGCGAATCATGTTAATGTAAAGTTTTTTATATAAGTAATTAATCATATTTTTTAAATTATTTTATTTTATTTTTATTTTATTAAATAAGTAAATAATATGATTCTATTAAAAAATATGATTGGTTACCAATATAAAAAATTTTACATTAAAATTAAATCATAATTATATTAGTGTCATTCCTTGTAAATAAAGTTCTTATTTATTGTTATTCACCTAAAATATCTTGTATTAATTGTCTATCATGTTGGACCAGCATTGACTCATGTACAATACACATGTTGCCTATAAAAAATAAACTTCTTTTAACTATGACATGCTATATTATAATAATTATATCATGATCAAACTTTTGATTTATTGGTTATGCATCGAATACCTTGGTTCATTTACACATGAAATAACAAATAAAAATATTTAAAGACAATAAAATTAAAGAATTTTTATAATTTTTTTTTACAATTTTAACCCGGTAATAAAATATTAACTTTATATTTCTTTAAATATGTAAGAAGGTAATTAACAATGTTGATACTTGAGAAAAAGTAAGTTTGTGTTTAGTGGTTAAAAAACATATAGTGGCTCCAGCTTGTAAGGTGAGTCTGATATGGATATTGAATAATAATGTATAAGTAAATTAAAAAGGTGTGAAAAGCAAGGCATATGGCAATCTAAAATAAAGTTGCTTATGCTTTATATTATATCTCTTGGTCTTGGTCGTGGTCTACAAGTTGTTTAATAAAAGCACGTTAACATAACCTTAACCTTAATCACAACCTCAATCAATTCAGAACCAGAACTTTAACTAAACGCTAACTGTGTGTTTCTTTCAGTTTTCTGCTTTTGCAATTTCCTTTCCCCGATCCACTCTTCGCTCGTGCGTTCTGGAACGCAACGCAGCGAATCTAGCAGCTTCTCCGCTTTCAAAAATGCTCTCTGTCTGATTCTACTTCTAGCTTTTTATTCCTCGGATTCGATACCATGACACCTGGTAAACGTGTCTTTACTTTTTACTAAGGATACTGTTGTGTCTTGTTTTGTATAAAAGAAATTGAAAATTTGGGATATGTTTTGGTGCGGTGTACAGTGAAGTGAATTGAGTTTGACTTGGTTTGATTGGGTAGTTGAAATGAACCACATCACTTGTGGCCTTGTGTGTGTGCATTTTGTTTAGTTTTCTGAGTTTGGAGCTTTCAATTGGGACCATGTGCGTTTTGGAATCGCTTTGGACTTTGATTTACTTTACATGCCTTTTGGATTTCTAGTATATTCTCTGTAACATGCTTTTTGCTATTTGATTTGATTTACTCTGTTATTGTTCTGCTTCCAAATGATATGGAATATTGGAATAATTGATTGGTGCTGTGTAGAGAACGAAAAATTTAGGTTGTTGGTTACATTGTGCAGTTCTCATTAATGCATAAAAGGGATTTGTTGTTTTCTGCAACTTTACCCGTCTTAACTAATTATTCTGATATTAGAAGGTAGAAAAGAAAACAATTATGGTGGTGGTGGGAAGGGTTTTATATTATTTGACTTATTTATCGTTTGGTTTCAGGTCACGAATATGATATTAATGATTTGCATCAAGAGGCTCAAGCCAGATGGCTGAAGCCTGCAGAAGTGATGTACATTTTACAGAATCATGAGAAGTACCAGTTCGCCCAAGAGCCCCCGCAACAGCCAACCAGTAACATTCGTGTTCCCTTTATCCAATTTATGATGATAAAAAAATATGACAATTTTTCCCTTCATAAAATGCTGATTGTAAACATTATCAATTGATCTTCTTAACAGGTGGATCCCTGTTTCTGTTTAACAAAAGAGTCCTGCGTTTCTTCCGCAAAGATGGCCATAACTGGCGCAAGAAAAGAGATGGAAGAACTGTGGGAGAAGCACATGAACGGCTGAAGGTGCATTACTAGTTTCTATGCTGTTGTGTTTGTTAGTTGTCTGTGAAAAAGCAAAACTTGTTGGCAAGTGTCTTGGGGGGTCTCAGTTGTAGAAATGCAGTCCATAAATGTGTATGTAAGAGGGGACAAATTGTTGGCTCTCCTGTATTGTTTGGAAAAAATTTATTCAGAAAGTTGATAGATGTCTCAAAATGGTAGGGGTGATAGATGGTATTATTCAAAAATATTTAAAAATCCTTTCTAGAAGTTTCATTTTCAATTGTATTTCCTAGTTCAATTCCGTTCTTCCAAGATATAACTGATTGGTCTGTCAGTTACCCTTTATGTTCATTAGATATAACTGATTTCTGTTCATTAGCATGTTTCTAAAACATTATTCACTTATTGTTGCTATATTTATGAGTTTAGCCCAACTGTTTTTGTAATGGTATTCCATATACTGATTTTCAATCTGAATAATCGTACTAATCTGCATGACCAGGTTGGAAATGTTGAAGCCTTAAATTGTTATTATGCACACGGAGAACAGATCCCTAGTTTCCAGAGGCGGAGCTATTGGATGTTGGATCCGTGAGTAAACGTTAACTTATTAGCTAACTGCATATCCCTCAAACTGTTAAGCTTATCAACACATGTTGTATCCTTTAAAACAAACGTGCAATTTTTGGGAAAAAGTCATCCAAGAGGTATCTAAATATCAAATGAAATTACAAGATTTCCTGGACTTTGAAACACAATCAGCCTTCAATGAACAAAACTATTCATGAGATATGCAGTATGATATATGTTATCATAGCAGTTATTCATAATCACTCATGCTATTTCTTCATGACAGGGCGTATGAGCATATTGTTCTTGTGCATTATAGAGACACAAGCGAGGTGAGTCTTGGATACATATCAGACAAACATAATAATAGTACTTGTAGCTTGTGTATAGTGTCCCTCTAGGAAAATTGGGGAAGGAGAGTCTTTTTGTGCAAGATTGCTCACTGTTCTAACCTGATTCTGATTAGTTGTTTTACACACTTCCCCCCTTTTCACTGTTCACATGTGAAACTCAAATGATTTAGTTCCTTTTTCAGTTTTATGAAATTTCATTCATATTTAATTTTTTGTAGAAGACTCCTCCAATCCATGAACTGTTTACATTTCTTCTTTTAAATTTGATACGTTGAGTAGTCTTTTATTCACCATTATTAATACTACCATGCTGTAAATCTCTTTCTCACACCTCCTCCCACCCCCACTTTCATTTTGTATTTTAAAACTTTCATCAGTAATTACTGTGCGAAAGAATTCAACTATGAATTAAAGTCATTCCCCACGCATTTTCTTAACTTCTTGGAATTTATTCTATTACCTACCTTTAATGAACTTCTTTTTCTGATTTGCTACCAACCAGAACTTTACCTACATTACACATATACGTCTCATCTCCCATTTCCTAATTTTAAACCAGATGCACCTTGGATAACCATAGCTTTGGTATTTAATTCTCTAAGATGATATAAGAAAAAACAGTGATTATTCCTAAGATTTGCAATGTCCTGTTACTTTTCTGCACTAATTATTTTATTTTCCAATGGCTTCATGCCTCTAATGACGATATACATAAATCTTCTTGTGAATTATATTTGATATCTTGGATGGAATTTGTTTAATCTTATTTTGTTATTAATCATGTGCATAGCAACATTGTTATGCAGCTCATCTTTGGATTCTGCTTTACTGTTTGCACTCACATGTTATAGGGAAGGCTCGGTTCCGGCGCTGGTGCACAATTCTCACCAGGTTCTTCTTCTGCATATAATCAAAGTCCTAGCCCTTATTCTACTCAGAATCCAGGGTCAACATCGATATTTGGTGATTCATATGAACCTAATCAGAGTTTATCCAGTTCTGGATCTGCAGAAGTTACCTCTGATGTATACATTCCGAACAATAAAATGGGTCACATGGATGGAACAGATGCAGACTCAGGAGCCTCAACTGAACTTGAGGTTACTCAAGCTTTGCGCCGATTGGAGGAGCAGTTAAGTTTGAATGAGGACAACTTTAAAGAAATTGCTCCCTTCTGCATTAATGATGAAACTGGACATGATTCAAACCCTCAGCACAATCAAGGGATGATCAGAAATCAAGAGCAATCTGCTACTTTCCCTGGACCAGATGATCAAGGGTTATTTTATGATGGATATAATGGAAGGCAAGGTAAATTAAACAAACATGAGATGTTGAGAACACGTTATAAACCAGTGAAATATCTGAGTGCCTATTCTATATTGTGTTGTAACCTGGTCATATACTGATATCTGTCTTCTACTTTTCTAACCGTGCTTGTGGCATACTACACCTGCACAGCCAGTTTTCTGTTATTTGTTGACTTAAATTTATAGCATGCCTGTTTAGATTAAGTTGTTGTCAGCAACATAGTCATGGATCTTCTTGTTTGGTGTATCTGTTTATTTTTTTCTCTGTGAAACCTAATTCACCAATTGTTGTGTGCTGGTTGTCTTGTGTGAATCTTAAGACAATGTAGGATTCTTATCATGAGCCAAGTAACCAGAAGAATAAAATGGTTCAAAACCACTTCCCCATGGCCAGGTTTCTTCGTATTTGACATTACTCCAGTAGATTTTGTAAAAATCTTTAAAAATGTGGAATGTCCTCTGAAGGTTTGATTGGAACATTCCATATGTTATGTAACATGAAAAATGTTTTTCTTATTTTATGGTTGGCAAATAAAACAAATGTTCTAGTCTTGATACATTGCACGTGGCTGACGAGTCATACAAACACAAGGTTAGCACTTGACTTAACCTTTAATGATAACCAACAAATTTGAAGTTCGAGAGAAAAGTTTGTCATATTATTTTAAATGATGCCATGAAGAACATAACACAACATACTTACAAGGTGGGGATGGGCAACATGAATGGCACTCCAAATTAAACAAGGGAAATACCAAATTTAAGGAAAAATTCAAGGGAAATACTAAAACGTTGTTAAACAATGGATTTTGTGCGCAGAAGTGTAAATCCTGGTTGCAATGACAAGCTCAAAGGGAGCTTTCTGTTGGTATCATATGGGCCCTGTTACTGCATCTATATCAAAAGTTATGGTTGTTTAAATTCCACTTGCCTATTTAGGATCTACGTGCCATACATTTGGGTTTCTTACACACTGCCTGCTCTAAGGACTCTTTTGTTACATTTGGGACCAAAGGTTTGTGCGTGAAATTATTGTGGTTCTGGCTCTGCTTGAAGTTTTTCCTAGTAATTAGTTATTCATCTGTCCAAAACCTTTTTGCTTAACTTTTGTATTTTGAATTTCAAGTGATATTCATATCTTTGTAATTTGTTTTGTCCTCTTGTGGAAACATTGACCGGCAAGAGAGGAAGGTAAAAGATGCTAAAAGTGGTGTTTATTCTTATAGGCGATGGGGGTGAATGTTATCATGAATTAATAGACAATGGGTACCGTGATGCTAATGAAAAGGCTATCTGGACAGGGGTGCTGGAATCATGCAAGTCCTCATCTGCAGTCAAGTTACCACAGAAAAATGTATACATGCCAACTGGAAATGTAAGTTTTGCGTGGACATATTTCATAAATTTTTTATCATTTTGTAAATTATATTTGCTCCAATGTCAAAATAATTTTCTTCACGTGTTTCTGCAATTCTTAAAATTTTGGATAATTTAAGCAGGAAAATTCTCTATCTTCTTCAAGAACGGTACCAGTTTCCAACCAGGAAAACAGTCACTGGCTAAACTTCAACAGTAATAATGCTGAAAACTGTATGATTTACTTTCACCTGGCTATCTTAACTATAATTTGGCATATTTTGGAGTTTATTTGACTTTTGATTCCCCTCCCATGTTAGCAGCTGTTTTCTCGATACCTCAAGGTGTTGATGGAGTCAAATTTCCTACATATTCTATTGTGGAAACGCGAGGAATTAATTCTAACTACTATGAAACATTTTTTCACCAAAACCAAATTGTAACACCTCCAGATGCAGATTCAAGTTTGACAGTAGCACAAAAACAGAAATTTACCATTAAGAAGATCTCCCCAGAATGGGGTTATGCCACCGAGAATACTAAGGTTTGTGCCTTTAAAGTTTAACTCTTTGAATGCCCTATGCAATGATTTATGACTCTTCACATTGGTGGTATCTTCTAATTCTAAACAAGAAAATTGGTCATTCTTTTGATTAATAACTATTGGGGCTTACATCTTACCTATTTTCGTGAATAGCTTTAGAATTTATACTTAACTTTGTTGAAATATATATAAAATTCTTGTGGTAGTGGTTGTCTAAAGCAATTATATATAAAGCCCGGTCTATTTATAACTAACTAGGTTAGGGAAATATTGTTCAATCTCGTGGCTTTAGATGTTCAAGACTTAACTAGTTGGGGGCTTGGGGCATATATCTAGTCTCTCTGTCTCTTTTTTTTCCTTTCAAGTTTTCAACTTTCTTATCTTAAAATGATATTTAGTGTTGATTCTGTCCAAATTTGATTCCTAAAGCTTCATATTCCTTGCTTAGGTTATCATTGTTGGGTCATTTTTCTGTAATCCCTCGGAGTCTTCTTGGGCTTGTATGCTTGGCGATATTGAAGTTCCTGTTGAGATAATTCAGGATGGTGTAATCTGTTGTGAAGCTCCATCTCACCTTCCCGGAAAGGTTACTCTGTGCATTACTTCTGGAAACCGGGAGTCCTGTAGTGAAGTCAGAGAGTTTGAATATCGTAATAAGGCCAATAGTTGCACCCGATGTACTCAATTGGAAACAGAAGCCACTAGAAGTCCAGAAGAGTTGTTATTGCTTGTTAGATTAGGGCAGATGCTTCTTTCTGAATCAACAACAAAGAATGACAACATAGAATCTGGAATTCCTCTCATAAAACAGAAAGCTGATGATGATTCATGGAGCCATATTATAGAGGCTCTTCTAGTTGGCAGTGGAACATCCACGGGTACTATTGATTGGATTCTTGAAGAGCTTCTAAAGGATAAGCTGCAACAGTGGCTTTCTTGCAGATCTCAGGAAAGAGATGAAGAGACAGGTTGTTCTTTGTCCAAGAAGGAGCAGGGGATTATTCACATGGTTGCTGGGTTGGGCTATGAGTGGGCCTTGAATCCTATTCTGAGTTGTGGAGTGAATATAAATTTCCGTGACATCAATGGATGGACTGCTCTTCATTGGGCTGCACGTTTTGGAAGGTAATAAATAGAGAAATCTAGAGGGCTTGCTACTACTATGTTAACTGACTTATTTAGTTTCAGTAAAAGATGTTAATGTTGCTATACAAGGCTTATAGGTAATGAAGATAGGGAAAGCAAGCATACTTCATGGTTTTCAACAAACAATATGTGCTTGGTAAAATATGTATAAATATTTTTTTTCATTGGGAGAAGGGAATGCAGATGCAAGGAAAGATAATTAGGAGAATAAATTATCTGATCTCTTATTGTAGGCATAAAGCACTAAAATGAAAGGCAAGAGATATGATAAGTGTTTCAGATATTCAATTCTGAAAATTAAATTTTCGGATATGCAAGTTGTGGGACAGATATAAGAAAAACTGAAAAGGATGTATTCGATTAAAATGATAGCAATGTACACTGGGATTTCAAATCCTGAAATTAACAAAATCCCTGTAGGCCAAGTTAGTTGGCTTTCTGCAATGCCTAGCCGGGAAGTCAAATGAAGAAATTGAAGATAACAAACACTAAGGGTATAATAACCACATGTAGCATGATTGCTTCTCATCAGATATTATTTGGCATGGTTCATTCATTGTTCTAATCAATCAAAGCAAATGCCGACTTTTATTTCTAATTAAAAAAAATAATCGGTTCATCAAGTCTTCTACCAGAACTGATGATTATATCATGAAAATGAAAGTCTTGTTTCTTATAAAACCATATTCCATCAAGTATTTTGGATGTTATTTTCCTGAAGTTTTTGTTACTCCATATAGGGAAAAAACGGTTGCTTCACTTATAGCTTCTGGAGCATCTGCTGGAGCTGTGACAGACCCAAGTGCACAAGATCCAATCGGTAGAACCGCTGCATCTATTGCAGCCAGCAGTGGGCACAAGGGACTGGCAGGGTATCTTTCAGAGGTAGCTGTAACAAGTCATCTGTCATCGCTTACTCTGCAAGAGACTGAGCTATCTAAGAGTTCTGCTGAGCTTCATGCAGACATGACTGTTAACAGTGTCTCCAAGGATAATCTTGCTGCCAGTGATCAGACGTCTCTCAAAGATACATTGGCTGCTATCAGAAATGTAACTCAGGCAGCTGCGCGGATACAATCAGCTTTTCGCTCACATTCGTTTAGAAAACGGAGAGCAAGAGAAGCAGCTGCAAGTACCGGTGGCATTGGTAGCATTTCGGAGATTTCTGCTATGTCAAAACTTGCCTTTCGGAACTCTCGCGAAGATAATTCAGCTGCTTTATCAATTCAGAAGAAATATCGAGGTTGGAAAGGTCGTAAAGATTTCTTAGCGTTGCGCCAAAAAGTAGTGAAGATACAGGTAATAGATGTTAACTTTTATTATTTGACTTGAACAAGATGAATTCCAAGAGCTACATGGATATATATTATTCTTAATTGAATAAAACCAAAAAATTATTAGTAAGCATGCACATGCACGTGCACGTGCATGCTTTGATCTTTAACACCATTGATATCAACGTCAGTTATTATTCGCAATTTATTTGGGCAGGCTCATGTGAGGGGCTACCAGGTTAGGAAGCATTACAAGGTATTATGGGCGGTCGGAATCTTGGATAAGGTGGTGCTACGATGGAGGAGAAAAGGAGCTGGTTTACGAGGTTTCCGACAAGAGATGGACAGTAATGAAAATGAAGATGAAGATGAAGATATTCTCAAGGTGTTCCGAAAACAGAAAGTGGATGTAGAAATTGAAGAAGCTGTTTCCCGAGTTCTGTCCATGGTCGACTCACCGGATGCTCGGGAGCAATATCATCGCATGCTTGAGAAATATCGTCAGGCTAAGGTAAACTAGTCTTAAAACTAATTGTTTCAAATTCAGACAGATATTTGACTCGATCCACTTACTAAGTTGACACGTCAGTGATTGAACGAGTAAATCATCGGTTGTACCGAATGAATTAATATATAATTTAAAATTAAATATATAGTATGAAACCTATTTTAGTCATTCACATACTCATTACTTGTGTTAGTTTAGTGGTTATCAAAGTCTCTAGAAATACCCTCAGGCTAAGGTATAAATTAGCCTTGAAAGCGAAAAAGGACTTTTATTCTATTTTTTTTATCAGAACAGTCAATAATTCAATATCTCTTTAGCATCTGTTAGTTTGCCACTAGTTGAATAATTTAATATTGTTTTGCACGGGCCTTCCGTACTCATTTTGGAATAAGAGAAAATAGTAAACGGAGCTATCAAGCATTTTGACTTTAGAGTGCACCTGCTATGTGATGTCAATTCATAACTTATCAATACCTTTGCAGGCTGAACTTGCGGGCACGAGTGATGAAGCATCATTATCAACTTCTGTAGGAGATGCCTTGTTTATGGAAGATGATTTTTATCCATTTCACTAGGAGCAACGCTAGCCTTGCTAATCTTAATTCTTTTGTATGATCAATTTCTGGAATAACCATGTCGGTGGTCTTTGTATCTAGATGCTTAGAACAAGCTGACTTGTTAGAGACAGTCTAGATTGTATAGTGTTAATGGCGATGAATGTTGTTAGTGTGTAAAATATAAAATATAAAATGGGAAATGGCTTTGAATGTAGGTACGGTTGGGTTTCAACTTGAATGGCTTAAATTTTTCATTTCCTTGCGTGCACTCTTATATCCTCGCAATTTAGATGTAGCTTGTGGCAGTTACCTGTTGCAAATGAACAAAGTACGTTACGATGTAGGTCATTTAGCATCATTGGATGAAATGTTGGAATAATATTCGTCATAGTTGGCTTCAGAGTTGTTTGAGGTCCGTATAGTAAATTGCTTATCGCTTATTGTTACTAAAGGGTCATAGTAACGAACGCATAAGCAATGTTCTCGGTCTCGGCATGGACCAAGTAAAGGGTCCCAACGACTAGAAAGTAGAATACAGATTTTCTTTCTCGCTTCTCCTTCCCTGTTTATCCCAAATTTGGCAAGTTTGCAAGGTAACTACAGCAGAAATAGATTTGACCAAATCACGTCTTTGGCACCACCGTCAAATGCAAATTAAATTAACATAGCAGGAGAAAAGAATGAATCTCTTTTTATTATTATTATTATTATAACACTACCCTTTAGCATCTGTTTTGGTCCTCTGTTTGCAATGACTAGAATTAAGTCCAGAAAATGACTACTACGATTCCTCTGTTAGCAGTCAAGTTTCAAACCTGGTCCTCAAAATCAACATATTTATAAATCAATAGAAAGAATGCCAAGAAAGACAGCATGTTAGAGAAAAAGAAACTGGCTGCAGCTCAGAAAAGCCAACCCACTGCACTGCAACCCTAGCCTGCTTACGTGAAGCAAGCAAATAAAAGGAAAACATTATGACAAGCATTTACTAAATGGTAGGGGTAAACTGGATCAACATGGTTCCAATATCTTAGATCACAAATAAATTCAAAGTTTTTAATCTCCAAAACGCAGTAATCTTCCAACAATTTATCCTTGAAGGTGTTTTTTACCCGGCAAAACAGAAAATTCTAAACACAACAGGCACAAGCGTTTAACACAATCAACCAAAAAGAACCCATTTTCAACATCAAATGTCCAATCTGAAACAGCTAGC